>NC_049983.1:15934854-15986152 GCF_000003815.2 Branchiostoma floridae | reverse complement strand
CATGCTTAAAAAGCGTGTTTTAAAGAAAGAAATATGAAAGCAGAATTTTGCAATGGCTTGCAAATATTTTCATTCGTGTTTATCAGTCCCAATTAAGTGTCATGTAATTTGCATGTAAGATAAGCCTTCTGATCTATTGATGTGAAATTTTAGACAATTAAATGAACAGACTTATGAATTAAAAGCAGACCTGTTTCACAGTTCCTCCCGGCAGAGTAAGGAGGACAGACACAAGTGTAGCCGTTCACGTCATCTTGGCAGGTTCCTCCCGACCTACATGGACTGCTCGAGCAGCTGCCTGCCATTGCAAAAAAATGAAACTAGATTACACATACATATATATTTCAAAAATGTTGCTGCATCGTCATAAGTTATTTCTCAAGGAGCATTTCGGCGGGCCAGTGCACTCAAACCTTTATAGGGAAACCTTGTTGCGGCTATTCTACCTGGGTCTGAGCGCATTTGCCTGCCTTGTACTGGGGTGCTATGTGAAGAAGCTACATATCTTTCAACAGAACGTTCTGGTTTTCGTGCAAATTCCCACAAGTAACCGCGAAGGTGTGCTTTCGCGAGAACACTTTTTACGACTGCTGCCGTTGCTTTGGAATTGAGTCTATTTGGGGAAGTATACTGCCTGTACAACTCAGCTGTTGCCTTAGACTCACCTGAAGGTTCTGTCGTAACCTCGACAGTTGCAGAGAGAGGGGTCGTCGGTGGAAGGTTTGCTGCTGGTATATTTACCACAGGTGTTGGCACCTCAGTAGGGGAAGCTGGGTGGATTGCATTTACAAGACAGTCAAGTTTTTAAAACCATAACCAGTCTAATTATTCATGGGTATGATTTTACTGCAGCTAGATGTCGATGCAGTGCAAATGATGCAGTCCCAAAACGTGTTTGAGATTGAATCTCCTCACGGACAAGACATGCTTTTTCATGTATCAGATATGGACTAAAAAGCAATCCATCCTGTGTGTATAATTTTCTAAATGCGTATAACTTTACGTTACTTACAGATGACACAATGCGCGTGCGATGTAAATATGCAGACGGACAGGTTCCAATCAAAGAGCGTTCCTGGTTGACAGGGCATGTGCATGGGAAGCGGGTTATTTGGGTTTCCCGTGCACTGGTAGAACATGGTACAGTCCTGCGGGTCTGGGTACATGCCAGCCGGCTTGCCTGTGCAGTCTACCGGGGAGCCTGTTGCCAACGGTAGTGAAGCAAAGCAGGACAAAATATTAGCGGTTAGAACAATGCAGTATCTTACAAAGTACAGTATCTCAAACATCTTCAAGACTTGAGATTAGAAAATATATCATAAAAGAAAACAATTTATTTACGATACTACAAATCCTACCTCCATTAAACTAATTTCGACCGGAAATCAAGGCGCGGTGCACTGAGCGCCCTCTGGTTCGCAGCTGATCTATATGTAACTATGTGGTTATGTGAAACTGTATATAGCATTTTCGAGAAGGGTACTTAAAACACGATATTCATGTCAATTACGGATGGTACTTAACAATCGCCATTTTCGATTGGCGGGCTTCCACGTTGTTCTTATTCAAACCCATCGTCGACTTTGGTCAATAGCAATGTCAGAGGAAGATCCTGAATGAATATGTGTGACACGGGGCTTAAAACTCACCTACGTGTACTTCACAGCTAGCTCCATCCCATCCAGGTGGGCAGCTACAGGTGTATGTGTAGGTAGTCAGGTCAGACATACACGTGCCTCCGTTAGTACAGGGAGAACTGTAGCACACATCGAGATCTGTAAGAGGTTAAAACATATAATCAAATCCCTAAATAATGAAGAACAGTATCTGACAATATTCAGCACAGATCTTTATGCCAGCTGTTTGGGGAATAGTAGATTCTATAGGTGTAGTTCACGACGTAACAATTATTGTTTACATTTTACCTGACGCTACAGTGAATTTTGTAATCTCTGAACTTTTTAATCTTTCTATATTGTGTAACATGGTCATTACTATCATGGTCGATATATATGTATGTGGTGCACAAAATCGGCAATCTGACTATGCTCCATTTGAATCTCAATGTGGCAATCTGAGTAAGATTACGATAAAATAATCACAATTTGTACTTGACGTATTGTTATCGTTACCAGTACAATCATTGGCGTAGGTGTTGTTGCTCACGTTCCTGATCAGTCCAGGAAATGAAGATTACACTTTTTAATCACCGAAACCGAATTCATTCTATTTTAAACAATCCTTAAGATGATTACATATTTAAATATCTTTTCATTTTCAGAACCGACACATTGCAAGTGGAATCCTTCGTCTTCCACTGTTTCAGAAAATGAAGTCAAGCCCAAAAAGTTAGAAAATGGAGTCAGTATTCTACCTAGAGTAGACACATATTGAACTGTTTGATCTTTATTGTTTTTTTTTCACTTGCAGTTAGCGTCCGGGAACGAATTCACAATTAATTTAAAGTTAAATGTACACAACGAACCTGATCTGTAGACCAGTTGGAACCCTGCCATTTCCACGTTCCTGTCTGAGTACAGGTTCACCCACATCTGCCCGGTGCCCACACTCTGTGCTGGCGGGGTGCTGTTCCCACAGAAGATGCCGATAGAGTCCCGGAACGGGATGTTTCCCTGTCCTATCTCCATTGAGTCCTTACACGATTCTGTCCCGTCATTGTCCTCGTTGATTTCCAATTGAAACTCACCCAAGAAAGTGACGCTTATGGCTGCAATGACACCAGAAGTACCTTAAGTACAATCTTGAAATCGTATTGATTTTAATGTTGTCTTTAGAATTTGTTAATGGGTAATTCCCACTATTGTTAGAATGACCATTTGAAGCAATATTTTTTAGGAGAAATGCTTTCTCTCTCTCGTCATGTCAGTATCTACCGGTATTGCTTTGGATCTCTATCCTTTTTTCTATGTTCTCATCTCTCTGTTTAGATCATCTCTTGACACCGTCACGGCGCCACCAAACATCATACGTGCTAAAGATCCATTTATTGGAACCTACATGTAACGTTATATAACCATTGTGGCAACATTAACCCCTCCTCAAAAGAAGCCCCAACAAACCTTCCGCGTCTTGCGTCACGTTACCAGTGTAGGTGAAACGTTTGCAATGTACACTAAGGCTATGAAGACCAGTACAAAACAAACGTGTTACTTCCAGATAGATAGTTTTGTAGTGCTTGCCAATGATCTAAGCAATGGCTTCTTCACGAGTCTGCCGGCTAAGGAACAATGGCATTGACTTCATTGTTAGTGTCTGCAGTGTTCCGGGCTGTTCGCAGAGCTCTACAGACTATTTGTATTGTCTCATGGCTGTACTGTACGAACGACATTCACGACCTCCGGGAGCTACTCCATGAAGGAAGAATTATCCGTATTGTGGGGACGCACGTGACCCTCCCATACGTACCTGTAGCACCCTCTACATCGACGCACCAGGTGTAGTCGACTCTCGGTGGGTAGTCGCCTGGGTACCCCGGGGAGGATATCACGCCTGCCGTGGACCTTAGTGTCTCATCGCATTGTGCACTGCCGGAATCTAAACAAATACAGAAAACAACTAAGCATATTGTACCTGTCTTACTTGTAGGCTAGAATACATTTAATTCCCTCCTGTTGAGCCTAATATTTATACAGTTTTATAAGTGTCTCCACAGTTTATAAATCTTAGAATTTAAGTCAAACCATTGATAAAAAGTGACATGAATTCATTCTTAAAAGTTCTGACTGTGTTTTGTGTTAACAATATACGCACCTTCCGTACTACGTTCGGTGTTTCTACCGGCTAGAATGCCTACATATTGACATACAACTGGTGCAAAAAATTGTCCAAGGACTCACCGAAGGCCACTGCAAGCAAAAAGAGAACTAGAGATACTTTGGAGACCACCATGATTTCGTCGGTCGCGATTCGTTAACACGGGAAACGATTTTTAATGTGAGCCGATCGAGATTATGATGGGAGGGGTCCATCGCTGACCTGGGTGTGCCCGTTTTAAACCTGTCAGGTAATTGATGTGTTTGAATACACCTGTTACGCAAACGGCCATATTCTGACTTCCTGCAACAGGAAAGCCGGTCACTGGGAGGTTCCCACGACTACACACAAGGCTGGCAATGTCGTAGTCCCACTGAGCTTTTGTATGTCTGTCTCTGGGGTGGCGTACCACTTTGGTGGCCCACATAAACCTTTCTATTGCCCAACTTTTAGAACAGATTTGTCTATACTAGTAATGCTTGTCAGATGGGTCTCTTAACGTTGTAACATGGCGTCTGCTGTTAATGTTCGATGAAACAAAAACAAAAAATCACGGAGACACAATACCCCTGGTTATGAACAAAAACAGTTTAATCAATATTATCCTAATGTACTTTTATCATAATTTGAGCTGGCCAGAATAATTATGGTTCGCAGTACAACAGCCGTGTGCCCAGGGACGTTGCTAAGTACGCTGAATCTGTTATTGGAATTTCGTGATTAAGTTCCACAGTCCATTAACATTGTTTTGGTGATTGGTTACATCGAACATTGCATCAACTGACCTATAACTATATATAAGTATAACGCACAACCGTTGCATATCCAAATCAATGAGTGTCGTAACATTTTGAGCACTTATGCCATTTTGGTTCTATTACATAAATGGCACACTCTAGGTCACCAAAACTTATGCGAGCTTGCGTAAAAGGTTGGCAAATGATAATGGATTTGAAGACAGGTAATCATTGATTGTCGTCACTACTGATAACTACGTCAGAAGTACTCAGTTCTGATACAAAGTTTAGGAAGTGAATTAGGTGTTTCATGTAGTACGTCATGTTGGTGATTTGTACTGCTATTAACTGCCTTTCCTACTCATTCAATACAATCATAACTGACACAAGAAGAAAATGACAGATTTTTCAGATATTTGTCAAAATATCTGACAAAATACTAAATATATTTGCAATTTAGATTAATGATATATTTGTTTTTAGTTTATTTATAAAAGTGCAGTTAGCTTGATGTACGGGCGGCAACCATGCCAGAATCTGATCAATTGAAAGAAGACTATTTTGTGGCTTGTATCTTATTACTAAACCACTGACATTGCCGACACGTACACTATTCTTAAAACAAAACAAAACAAAGCCTGATATATCAATTCAACTTTGATTTGATTTTACTGTTGCTACAGAAACACTGAATTGACCCTTTCTAGCTTTATGACGAAATATGAATCAAAATCAAAACTGACAAGCAAGTCAGGAAGTTGCCACTTGGACAACAACCGTGTAGGAAGGTGATGACTAATGCCTCATCAGCCACGGATACAGGAATAGCCCATCGTGCCATCCTCAATGCAGATCAAACCGGCACCGCAAGAGGTCGCTGTGCAGAAGCCTGAGCGGGTAGCCTTCACTCCAGTTGGTACTGTTGTGGAAAGAAAGATATGAACTGAGCGCCCACGCAAATAGTATAGAATTTAGATCACTTAAAAAATCCAACAGCAATGGGTTAATAGATGAAAAACATCTTTTAAAGATCCTTTTTCTATGAATGTAATTAACTCTTGAGATTGAGATTCTATATCATTCCAGGGAATATGCAAGAAAGTGACTGTGCTGTCATTTAGATAACAACATGGGTATGAATATGAATATGAAGTCAATGACATGCAATAGAGGTGTAGTTGACAATGTCTGGAAGAGTATAACGATCTATACAGATAATGATACAGTGAGTATATTAGAGAGAATGAGAGAATGCCTACACATTGACATTCTGTCATACATATGTTTATTGGCATTTCAATGCTTGGACTATATATTTAGTCGCGGAAATGACATGAAGAGGAAATACATCATTTATTTCATACGAAACGGTTATCTACCTGCACAGTGGATCCCGCCTGCCTGGATCGAGCAGGTCCAGTCAAACGGACAGGGGTTGGGAAGGCACAGGTCGACTATAACATAAAGACGTATAAGAGTATTTCTTATTCGATGAATGACCTTAAATGATGCACACGAGGAAAAAAGAAAAGTAGGCAGAAGGTTGCTTCCTAATCCTGCCTAGGCTTCCAATTCGTGACAACATTCCTACAGAAATATGTAAGAGAAGTAAGGTTCAGTAGGAAATGAGAGAAGCAGGTGCGTAAGGTTTTCATAGTTCTGGAATAAGCAGGCAGCGGCAGTCGTAACTTTAGAGTACACCGGTGCAAGGCAGTGCAGCTTGCACAGCTACTAGCAACATCCCATCCCGCCACGATGCAGAATTGATAATACAAGTCTAAAACGTCTTACAACAGGTGGTGATCAACAGATGACCACGCTGATGAAGCAAACATGTGTAATGATTTCTGTATATACAACTCGCATTTTCAAACTTATACTGTATTTAAAGGAAGACTCACAGGACTGCTCTAAAATAGAATGTCTCTTAAAACATACCTATCTCACAGCGGGGCCCGCTGTAACCCTGAGGACAGATACAGAAGATGCTGGATTCCCCGAAACAAGAGACGCAGTACCCTCCGTGCTGACACACGTTCGGCTGACATGGCCCGGCGGCTGGGGTAATACACCAGAAAAAACTTGAACAAAGGTTTACTTCGACTTGAAATGCCCATGATAACGATGACACCAAATAAAGTCCAACCTTTATCTGCTTGTACTTAACCGTGTTGTGGATACACTGGAATACTACTTTTCATCCATGATAGCATTGTTCAATGAACATAAATGTTTGTACAGAATATACATTCTTATGATGTTACTGAACATGGATCCATAAAATCATACCTACATGAATACAGCCAGTTCAGGCCGCCATCTGTATACTGTAATTAAACGTGGACGCGTGCAACCACAATTCTGAACCTGGCACCGCGGCTTGCGAGAAACGTTTTTTTAAGAGGTAAACAAAGTAATGGCCATACTGAACGACGACCAGAAGCTGGGGAACAGTGTAAATACTCACCAGACTCGCAGATGTAGTTGTGTTGCTCCTCGCAGCGCTGGTAGGTCCCCTTGTAACCATAGGCGCTGTTCAACAGCACGCAGATGTCGAAGTTGATGGAACCATTGTTGTACATCCACGTAGAAGCCGCTGCAAAGAAATTTTTATTAGAATTGAATAAACTTAAAGTCATAGAATAAACGTGAACTCGAGGTTTGAAAAAAGGGCTCAGGTGAGAACACATCATCTCTAACTTCCTTAATTCTTACAATCTTCACTTTCACTTTATCTACAAGATAACCACAAACTATTGGTACCAGAGCCAGCCCCAAAACTACAGAAAGATGACGAAATCTTGTTGGCGACCCAAAACGACTGGTCATGTCCAGGGTTCATGTAGCTTGCAATCAGCTGCTGCTGTGCAGTGTCCTGGATATCCGCAAGGTGGCCGTTCATGCTGACACAGGTACTGGAGGCCTGTTGATTGGACAGGCTGTCGTCCGAGAACCGATAGCACTTGTCGGACTGCCAAACTACATAGAATAAGGCAAAGAAAACTCATCATACAGGACAACACAATGATTTTTGTGAAATGCACGGTTTCTTGCAAGTTTTCCTTATACTCAGGTTGTCTGTCTGCTGTGATTTTAAGACAAATGCAAAATTTTAAGGTCATGTTTTCAAAAGCACTTCTGTAAGCCCCTAAGGCCCCCTTTCCACTTGACGGCGCTCTCACCGCGCTCTCGCTGCGATAGAAAATTGGCCAGAGCGCCGTGAGAGCGCCGCGACGCCAGAAAAACTGCTCTAGTGGAATCGCTCCTGCGACCCCAGCGCGCTCTCACCGCGACGAAAAACTCAAATGTCAGCATCTTTTTATGAGCTAACAAAAGTTTGAAAGATTGTTCAACGAATTTCAGAGATAGAGAACGAATCTTTTGATGTTTAGTGTATTTTGGTATCTTTAAAGTCATCCTTTTACGTCTTACATAACATTCAAAGAATAAAATCTAGGCTGTAAACAAATTACATTTTGTTCACTGTACAGTCACTCAGCCCGAAATATACACGTTTGTCTTGTTCCTTTTTCTTAAATCTGTCATGTAGCTTGTTCACCATAAATTGCTTTATCATGCCACGCTTTCAGTGTAAATCATACAAAACTGAAACACTTCGATTTATTGAAAACAGGACTTCAAATATATAAATGTACAGATGAAGAACAAGAAAATTGATGTCATCATGTTGAAATTATAAGTTGAGAAATGATAAACCTTTTTTTAAACCCTGGTCATTCCTTCTCAGTTTGTTTGATTGTAAATCATCGGTACATATTAAACATTTCTCCGGGTTCTGTCTGTTTCAAATATACTTCTTCTCAAACCGCAGTTGAGAGCGCAGAGAGAGCGCCGTGAGAGCGCCGTCCTAGCTAATTTGGTATCATAAACCACTGTTGAGACCTATTGCGCTCGCCGCGCTCGCCGTGCGCTCTCTTGGCGCTCACGGCGCTCGCTGCGCGCTCTTTTGGCGCTTTCTCTGCGCTCATCGTTAGATCGCCGTCCACGGCGCTCTCACGGCGACTGTTTTGAGCAGGTTCAAAACAGTCGCGGAGGTGATGGCGACCATGGCGACCGTGGCGCTCCCACCGCGCTCTCTGCGCGCTCCCATGGCGACCTTGGCGATCCCACCGCGCTCTCACCGCGCTCTTCCATATTTGAGGTCGCAGAGAGAGCGCCGTGAGAGCGCCGTCCTAGTGGAAAGGGGGTATAAGCTCATGCTATTTGTGAAAGCGTGTATTTAAGTATATAAGAATTAAACATTTTCCTGTGGCTTGAAAATTTCTTCATTTATTGTCATTGTTTTCTAAGTCATCTAAGTGTAAACGTAATTTGCTTATGAGGTATGAGGAAGACATCGGTTCTTTTGATGACAATTAAGAAAATAAATGAAATTAACATGCATTAGACTCATGAATTGGAAACAGACCTGTTTCACAGTTCCTCCCGGCCGCATAAGGAGGACAGACACAGGTGTATCCGTTCACGTCATCTTGACAGGTTCCTCCCGACCTACATGGACTGCTAGAACAGCTGCCAGACACTACGGAAAAGAGTCAGTGAGAGTAGAAAACAAGTATATAAGAAAATGTTGTTGCACTGTCTTTCATGAGGCGTTTTGTAACGAGACTTCATCTGATATGGACGCCTTGTCCGGGCCCAAGTCCACTTTGCTTGATTGTATCCGGGTGGTTGCTGTGTGTACGTGTCATGACTTTGCATTTTTGTTTGGAGATTCCTAGCCTAAGGTAGATTAAGATTGACAAGAAACGACGAAAGAAACTCGGCATACACTCGTTCTTGTGCTAGGTACGCCACTTCATCGAAATGAAGTTCATTGGGAAAGGCTACACTGCTTGTACAGCTTATGTAACGTATTGCAATTGCCCAGGACTGACCTGAAGGTTCGACAGTTGCCGTGAGTGGGGTCGTGGGTGGAAGGTTTGCTGCTGGTACATTCACGACAGGTGTTGGGAGATGGGGTGTAGGCAGCTCAGACGTGGAAGCTGTACATTTATAAAGCAGTTAAGATTTTGTTCAGCATAACCAGTCTAATTATCAAATCGATTCTACTTATCAGTTCAACTAAATATGACAGTCCCAAACGTGTATGAGATTGAAATCCTCTTCAGCACGGCTCATAAAAAGATACATGAAAACAAGATACATTTTCATGTATGGATTGGAATAAAATCTATCATGTGTGTATAATGTTACATATACTTACAGATGGTACAGACCGACGTGTGTGTGCAGACGAAAAGGTTCCAATCGAAGAGTGTTCCTGGTGGACAGGGCATGTGGAAGGGTTGCGAGATGCTGGGATCTCCCATGCACTGGTAGAACATGGTACAGTCCTGCGGGTCCGGGTACATGCCGGTTGGCATGACGGTACAGTCTAATAGGGAGCCTGGCAGTGGAGTAAATGAAGATAAAATAGCTAATTAGTTGGTTGTTATTTGGTACCGTTTAAAAAATGGACATAGTACGGAACCTTAGATAATATGGCAACACAGGAAGCAATAACAACAATGAAGATGTCTGCAAAATTCGGGATAAAAATGTTTCATGATAGGGAGCAATTCCTACATTTTTCACCGCTGTTAAACTTTTGCCGGTTCAACAATTCACACAATCTGGTGTCTTAAATCAAATGACAACGCAAATATCATTCGATGCAGATATTTTAAAGATTCGGGATGGGAAAATTTATCATGATGAACAGCAACAAATTTATGGTACCAAACATTTCACCCCTATTGAACTATTTTCAGCCAAAAACCACGGCACGGTGAACTGGGTGTCATTGATAGAAGCTTGGTCTACGTGACAGTAGTGGTGATGGGAAACTATGTAGCATTGCCGTGAAGGGTACTTAAGACACTATATACATGTCGATTACGGATGGTACTTAAACGCCATTCTAGGTGCCCTTGTACAAAGGCAATCGACATGAAAATCAATCGTGTCTTAAGTAGCATACCCAGCAGTGCCCCACAGTCTCACATGGCCAGTCCTAATGTATACATTTCACTGACCAACTTAGTTTCAAGGGGTAAAATCTCGACAATGTATTATGGAAATACATAATGTTACTTACCGAGCAAGATAGGGTTGTCTTCTACAACGTTCGAGATGGTTGTTTGTCCAGGCTTTCCAGTCGCAGTTGGGGGCTTCAATGTTGTTCTTATTCAAACAATCAAATAAGCAATATTAATGATTTAGACTGGACAATAGTTCTTATAGGTAGGGCTAGATAGAAAGTTTGTAAATAGAAAGACTTCAGAACTCGTTCCTGCACACAGCCATCAATCTGTACAAGAAGACTTTAGACACTTAGTTTGCAAGGATGGGTACTTAATGTTAAGGATGTTGTATACTATTTTTTACATATATTGTATTCATGTACATATGCGGACCCAATAGATTATGTATATCTGTTATAAATTCCAACGCCATTCAGACTACTATCATGTGTATGTCTGCTATGTTGAAATCAATATAAAAGGGAAGAAAAGAAGTCAACTGCAGACTCAAGCGCAGACGTTCTTAGCTGACAGCTCTATAAAGTAGTTCTAAGATGGCTTACATCAAGCAGACCTCCCTGCATACTGGGACGTCAAACTCCGCACACCAATCACAGTGCGGTAGGGCCCGACAGGTGATGTTGTTAGACCTGAGATATAAGAGACATAACGCACGTTGGGCCAAAAGATCATCGTTAAGTTACACATACCTAAATCTTTCTGCAAATCGAGTCTTAAGAACAAATACTTTGTGCTACATGTCACTTAATCAACATATTTCATCGCTTGCTTGAGAAAATATCTATGTTCGACTAAAATATCTAAATTACATTAAAGCAAAGGACACTTTGCATTGCCCGTTTCACAATTTTGATGTAGTATAATCGTCAAGGCTAGGGTAAAGCTAACCTCCTACTATGATCGAAGACAATAATATTAGACAATAGACTAACGTAAGTGTGCACACCATATGCATGAATATGTCACAAATGCTCTCAGCGTACGACAGCGTACAACGGTCGCACGACGAATGTGACAATGCCATCACGAAGTATTTAAACGTACTGTATGCTGCACCGGTCCTGGCAGTCATGTATCTCTGGGCCAGGTGGGTTTGGCGGGCCTTCGTCCCTGTTGTCATTGTCCGTATGAGGGGCTGGAGTAAATGATGATGGTATATATATATACATATATATATAGATATATAGATATATGATATGTTACAACCATCATCATCTGTTATGAATACTTAGTACCTCTTTACACACACTTTTATAAAAATATGATATGATTTTGTTTTTGTTCACTGGTCCCCTTGATAAACAATTCGGCAGAGTGAAATGGGTTTACCCAGCTGTTCTAAAATTCATTGAATAAATTATCAATTTCAACCTCAGTTTACTGAACAGAAAAAAGTACACGAATAGTATTCATTAATAATTTTCGTTCTAATCACAGTGTAAAATCTATACGGAGAGACTTCATACTGTTGGTGTTGTCTGTCTTCTACTTACGAGGGCATGGTGGGTCGGACAAGGGTGTCAGTGGGCGGTTTGTGCAGAAATCATAGTCCCAGCTACTGCTGCATGGACACTGCAATGGGGGAGAGACAGATTCAGCATGGAAATGGTATCTGCTAAAGCGAAGAGTCGTTTTGTACATTTACCATCATTAGAAAATTTATCATTATAATGGGCTATTCCTTTAACTAAAGGTAAATCAGTTGCAATTTTGAAATGGAAGAAAACTTATCGGCTTTATACATATGATCAATATAAATCCTTACTCTCAGCTAGCTAGAAAAAACAACGACATTAGCCCCGTCCCGCCAAATTATTTCATTAATGCATTGATATATGCCATTTTATCTCTTACCAGTATTATATTTTTTTAACTTCGACATTGAATTTCGATTAATACATTTACGAATGCTATACATCACCTGACAAACGGATGAATCTGATACATATGGCGACTGGCAAACATCGTCACAGGAACAATCCTGTTAGAGAATATTTGATATATTCTATCTGAAAAGATTTCTGTCCAAAACAATAGATCACATTTTGTCTTGTTAATATACAGAAAGCAAGAAACATATAATCAATATGTTTGTTAAAGCAACGACATTGCTTAGCTTCCAGTGGTTTTTAGTCTTGAAAAATAACATGATTCGGATGGAGCATGTGAAGGAATGTGTATTGTTGTTCACTCCTAGCTATGCAGTCAGGGAAATTTAAAAGCACAGCGTTTGCTTTTTACAAGATACCATGCAAAACAGAAAAGATTATGTCACACTTGATTAGTTTTGGGTTTTAATATTTTCTGAAAACAGGCTTAAAAATAACCACAATAAATAAACCACAATTTTCAAAATTAACATCACAAACCTGGGGTTGATTGTCATCGCAGTTGTAGGTCTGACGATCGAGAAGAACCAGCAAAAACGTGTTGGTGCCGTTAACGGGATACAAGGAGAACTGGGTACACGGTGGGCCTGTGGTGACCTCCAGGCCAGTGAATCCGGAAGTGTCGTAGAAGAGCTGGGAACTCTGAGTAGCATAGTTTTGGCACCACCCAGCCTGCAGAAAACAATATCATCGATGTATATTTCTCTAGAACCTTGTCATAAGTATAAGCATTGTATCATTGATAGGAAAAATGTGGGTAGTAAAGGAACCGTCGTCGATAGGAACTATGAATGCACTTTATTTTAAAGTTTGTCAACAATTGAATAATTGTCATGCTCTCTCTTTGTATCCAAAAGAGAACTACACGGAATGTACCGTACCTTTAGGAATTCTCCTCTGGCCACCAGTTCCTTCGCCAACCAGGGGAACCTACTCGTTAAATGGTCGTGCTCCATGTTCGGTGTTGTTGGCAGCTCCATGAAGTACCTGTCAGGTTATATATGTGCATAAAATTATGTAACGTAGTATGCACTAAATCTAGTATGTACGTACATATTACGTTGGTATGAAAGATAAAACGACATGCATAAATAAGCCTTTATACATACAGCACAACAACTTGCTAGACTTTATTATACACAGACGTTCTGTAATAAGTCTAGCAGGTTGTTGTGCTGTTTAGTTACAAAACGTACCCACTGTCGTCCAGTATGTAGCACGCAAATTCCATCGATGAGCATTCAGGGACCTGCAAATGTATCAACGATAGTTTTTTTATAACTTGGCACTATATACTATATACATCATACATACATATACTATATTGCATCACGATTCTAGAAAAACATGCATAAATTAACACAACGTAGCTAGTATACAGGATAGCTTCCTTTGTTGTATCTATATCTCTCTCTATATATAACCTATATATATGTCTATATCTATACACCTATCTATCTGTCTATATCGTGCTATAAATATACCGTTGTATATATGGTACGATAAGATATTCAGAGCCGGCATCACTTAACTAGCAAAATCACCTAGTCCATTCAAACTATCACCTCAGAGTGCAGCAAAGAGGAGTACTTCCTCTCTGTGATGTCAGCTGCGATGACGCCGAGGATCTTCTGAGTGCTGGGGGAAAGACATGTGTACAATACCAGTAGTTAGGCTTAAGTTTATTTTTCGGCATCTCTCCTTTGCTTTGACTGATTCTATGTTAAGACTTAATTATTTGCAAAAAAAATAGAAAAGTGTTACTTAGCTATTAGTTGTAGAATACTGAAATCATATTCAGCACTTTGCACTGCACTAATGATTATGAAAAGTAGTGTGTTCTAGATAATAAATGTACTGAAGTAGAGAGTTTTTTCTTAATACCTATACAAACATATGAAATAAAAACTGGCATGAAAGCATTTGGCACAAAGACATTTGCCAGAAAATTCATTTTCGTGAAATTTTACAGTATGGTCTCATTTGTATTGACAAAAAACAAGGTCATGCACCTTACCTAGAGTGGGCGATTGCTTTACTGATAGTGACCAAGTTGCCACCACCGAACGGACTGGGACCCGGACGGGAGAAGGTGTAGTCTTCAGGTTTGGCCAGGGCGTGGTTGAACCTAGAGGTATGTAGGAAAAGTTGATGTGCCCATGAACAGAGAAAATATGGTCTGGTCGTAGAGAACATTCAGTCTTCTTTTCTGATTGTTTTTACCATTTCAACACCAAGTACACTATTTCGTTGCCTTGAAGTCTATATCAGTCACACATGTTTGCTTGACATGTTTGGGGCAACCTACGGCGATATGACAACATATCACAGCTCACCATGCCTGTTGGGTCGGGTCGTACCGCATGTCCATGACGATTCCAGGGAAGATTCTGAACACACCCATTGTTGTGCCCACGTATCTGTGCAAAGGTAACGAGGTAGGAAGCTCATTTCAGTACTACTTCGCAACATCAGCTGTAGTCATAGTTAAGACGTAAGAACAATTGTAGAGTTTTGTTCATTACCTCCATACTGAGTCTGCATCATTCTCCCTCCAGTACTGCTCGAGTACAGCTGTCAGGGTAACATCCGTTCGGACGCCGTCTACTAGTCCTGGGTAAAGTATTAACAGATATATTGTGTGAAATAATAATCAATTACTTAAATTCATTTTTATCTCGTAACTTCAAGGGTAGTTTTAGACAACCCCCTACCATCCTACATACACATCAAACATATCAAAATTAATGTGAAAGCTTCTTTTAAGTTGTAAGATGTGACTGCCATATGATAAATGCATTTGATGGGATTCTAAGGGGCATATAAAAGACAATAGAGGATTGATACAGCTTTCTTATTACCTGGATTCGCAACCAAGCCAGTGGGGTCGTTAATAAAAGTGTTCATGTTCGCAACGTCTTCAGATGTCTCCAAGCTGCTCAGGTAGCTGATGGGATCAGTGTAGGCCTTTGGCGGGAACTGAAGAGGCAACCGGCAGAATAGTTTAGCTATGATACTTGCCATTTAAGGCCCAAATGCATCTTTGTAATAGCATGCGGACAAGGGTATGTCAAATTACCATAACAGTAGACCCGTCAAAAGTGGCGTAGTTGTCGTGCAATCTGCAGACTTCAGCATTTGTGTCCAGTAGGTCCAGTCGGTGGTACAGCGAGGCTGTGCCGCTCTCGGGATTCACCTACAGATGGTACAATTGTTATGCCATATTCCAATACATTTCTGCAGTTAAATGTGCTCTCTTTGGTCTCCTATGAATCATAAAATGAAAAATGCCTTTGATAGAACATAAGTCAAACAGTACGATGTGAGCCAGTCGTCCAGTATGAATTTAGATAAATAGAGCAATAGTTTCTATGAGTTTGGTAAATCAAAAGTTCACGCATAGTATAAGTTGGTCTGACCTAAAATACTTACCGGTGATGGAACAGTGACGATTCTATCCTCCTCAAACAGACAGAGCACCACGCTGTACTTGGTGTCAGGAATGGGTTCGTAGTAGAATGTTGCTGCCCTTTCTTCAGCGTTGACGCCTTCAGACTGGGCGTTGCCTCGAGTAATTAGAGCTGTCACCTATACAGGTGTTTTTTAAAATGTGGTGTTACTTTCAAACTAATTTCATCAGAATCTTCGACTATCCATATCCGCCCACTTAGTTTAAACTACTAGCATGGCTTGAGTAATGCAACACATAAACTTAATATAATTTACGTTGTCGTGATAGCTGCTGCCACTCTCGCCAGTCATGATCTTGGTGACTTCATCATCCGTCAGAGCACCTTTCATTGAACTTAGGTGGAGAAATGTCGGCTCTGACGGCCACTCCATGGGTTTGGGCAGGTCTCGGTGGAGGAGGACACGACCGTCTGTAAAATATAACTTAAAAAGGTGAGAAGCATAACACTGTAACTGCCCTTTCCCGTGTGAAAGTCTTCTTTATGCATGCATCACACAAAAGTTTGACAATATATCTTGCAGTACAGTTCTTCCGGGAGAAGAACCCAATGACATGGCTATTATTTCAAATGTTTGTAATATGGGACCATAGACTGGTTTCCAGTAGACTCACCCTCTCGGTCGACCAGAAAGGCGAAGGAATATTTCCCGAGGTTAAAGTTGACGATCTCATTGAACACGATGTTCATGGAGATGTCAACAGCTGTTACACCAAACAACGTGCCAGTGGTATCCACGGTGCGCGTAGCGGCAATTATGATCAATCCTGAATCGGCGAAAATACAATATGTCAAATCCTATAATGTCATTTGCTCTCATAAAATAGTACAATTGCTATGTTCTAAAGTATTCCTCACCTCAGGAATTCAAACTTAGCCGGTTGTAAAAACGTTACCTAGATGGTCGTCTTTGGAGGGCACAGAATACGTCGGCTCTGGCTCAGACTGAAAGAAGTCGTAGTAACTGCCCACCATTGTCATGAGTCTGTCCCCCTCACCGTCACCTGTATGTTGAGAATAAAAGACGCTATTGATTTTATTCATTTTCGTACAGTTTTAACTGGTTTACAAATAAAACGCATCTGAAGGTCGACGCAGAATATACATGTGGCCATGGGGGACCTCTGCAAATATCAGTGATGTTCGAATCCATTTGATACAATCTCCGTGAGTTAGTCATTATCGTGAAAGATCAATCTTCAGCTTTGAGAATGTCAAGACTCACCTACGTGATCAGCTCTGCCAGGTGGACCGACTCCCTGCGGATCTCTGTTAGGGTCGAAGCACGGACCGTACGTGTTTTCAGTGCAGTTTTTGTTCTGCAAGGTAGGCAATGAAAGGTAAACAAAAAGTAAACACAGTGAAGGCTGAAGTTTGTAAAATATGCTTGAAGTTACATCTTTACGTGTTGCTAAAGTAGACGTCATTTTATGCGCTTCACTGGAATCGTTAGTTATATAAAGTTCAGACATTTGATATGACTTACACCCCATTCCAATAGAGCGGCGACCTTGCTGCGACCCAGCAATTTGACAGAGCGCGAAACGATTTTCATAGAGATATTCAATCTCTTTACGCTTCATGTATTTTGTTGTCTTTTTAGTCATACGTTAACATTTTGCATGGTACTTCAATTATGAAATCATATCAAGGGTTGCACAAAGCCGTCTACTGAAATATCGAGATTAAAGTACCAGCATGATAAATTGCTATAGATGAATATGAAAACAAAGGAGACGTCATTTAAACTTCATAGGTCTGCTGTAATCAAAACATAAACGGTGGGGGTGGCATACGTGTCTTCAGTGTTTAAGCAGGAAAGGAAAATTATAAACACTATTATCATGGAAATAGCAAAACTCTACTAACTGTCCACGTCGTAGCACCGGGAATTAACATGTTGTTTTGATCTGCGATGGTGGCGAGAAAATCCAAAGCCTCCAAGCTGTCTGTATTTTCAATAAACCCTGCCAAAAGACCAGGGACACTAAAGGCCGTACACTGGCTGTCATTGGGATCAGCACACCAACCGCTGTAGGCGTTTGGAAGAGCGTTCCCAAGACCGTAGGTGAAGATGTGCACAGTCCGGTCCTGCAGGTGAGTACGATAAGTTACAAATGGCAAATTCGTTGTTATGGTTTTCAAAGCATAAAATGTAAACACAGATATATTTTTCTTTCGGACACAAAGATGTGTGCTCAATGCTGTTTCAGATTTTGGTATTATTGTCAAAAACACTTGGGAACACGCTGATCTTGCAGGGAATAGTCATCTAACATTGTTTAACTCTCACCATAAGATATTGCCCCTCGGTGATCTGGTCCAGAACATCCTTTGGGTCTGAAGGCTTTCCGTCTGTGAGGAAGATGATGACGTTGTCGCTATCATAGAATTGTTCCTGCCGGGATAAAGGTTCACATTAGTAGTTAAACACCGTCTATCTGAAATGACATTGGAATGACAAGTAGAAGAGAAATACAGTTCCAAATATATTGTGAGACCAATGTTTCACTTCTATATCAACATTTTGTAAATTAACAGAGACTCTGCTACTTCTGGCTATATATTATTCAAACTAATCCGTCTTACGAGCATGACAAACCTTCAGATGTGCCTGTATGCATCGCAACACAAAGATATTGTTAAGTACCATATACATCTAAAATATTCTTAAGGGTCATTTTTGTGGCTGACCGTCTATTGTGTTGTCTATGACACAATATGACTTTGGTAGAGAACTTTGTGAAAGTGTTAAAATAAGGAACTCACCGGTTTCTTTTCCTTAGCTTCATGTAATATGTCGAATGCTTTTCTGAATCCATGGCCGTAGTACGTTGTCACTAAATAGAATATACAATGTTATAGAATGTACAATACTAAGCCACCTGCACAAAAAATAAAACAAATGTTGACAAAATAGTTGATAGCGCATAGATAATCACTGATCATACAACGGGATATCACGAGATTAGCGATATGTAATATGCAGTAATTCGTTTGATACTAGGAAAGACAATTACGTATTTATTGGTTTGGCTGTCCAGCACACACAGCCAGGGCTGCCCAACGAGCCTGTGGCTATTACAAAGGACTAGCCCTACTGACAAAACAGAGATAATGCAAATGGAATTTGACAAGGACATTTATTATTATTAATTATCACTACCAATATTCTCAGTACATTAAATAAATATAATATATGTATGTCTAACAGTTAACCCTATTCAGACCGGGCTTTTTTGGTCATCCCTGGACCGGGGGGGGGGGCTTTTGAGGCCCTCCACTTCTAAGTCCTATAACTCTAAAACGACGTGCCTTAGGGTCACCAAATTTTTAGGACATGATTTCGACATAATATCTGACAAGTATGTGACGTTTGACGTTACGTTGACGTAAGATGACGTAATTATGACGTCATCAATTTGATTACATTGGCCAAACCCATGAAAAATGAGTATTCTCAGAAAACTTCAAGTTATGCTGCAAAAATGTAACAACAAGTGCAGATAACAGAATAATAATGTTTATTACGACTTGCGTTGCCAATAGCAACATCAATGACGTCAATATGACGTCATAAAATGACGTCATGCACATCTAAGATACGAGTTGGGCTCCGCCATATTATATCCACCTCCTTGAATTTTTAAAAATACTTTTTTTGCAACAAATAATCACAAAGGGCAATGGAAATAGACTAAATTCATTCATTTAGATGGTTTTTGATGAAAAAATACCAGGTAGTTACAAATTTTAAGGGATAATTAGCTTGTTATTCTTGATCTGGCCATTCGGTCCGCCATCTTGGATTTTGGGCTGATGACGTCATCAAATTAGCATAATTTATGCATATATAATTATGAAAGATATGCTGAATAATATAAGATTGTATTTATGTAACAAAATTGCAGTAATATAGCAAATAAATGTGAAAAATACATAGTTAGAACCAAAAATAGTGATTTTTGGCAAAACTGCCTGTCAACAAACGGTTGCCATGGCAACAACAAAAAATGGAAAATTTGTCAAACTTCGTAAAATTGTTGCCAACAATATTTTAGGAAAACTCACCAAATTTGGTGGTTCTAGCGTAAGCCGTTCTGGCGTTATAAGACATCGAAGTTAGCGCGGGCCTCAAAAGCCCCCCCCCCCGGTCTGAATAGGGTTAAACGGAAAGCTGGACTATATATTCTATAGAACATAGTACAGCGTAAAAGAGCGCGCCGCTTCCGGGTCCGCTCAGTTGTGCTCGGGACGCCGTGAGAGGCGGACGCACGGCAAATGCGCTCCCGCAAGTCCGTTATCATACTCCTTGACTGATACATTTCACATATCCTGCACTTTGCGGGACTATCTTATGGTGAAATCATTATGATCAGTGCTAAATAAAGGACTAATATCCCCATGTCATACATGCACCTGGTATTACAGTAGACTATATGGAGTAGATAAGTATACGATATACATTGAGTCGTACTCGCCATGGGTCATTATAAAAGGATGAGATCTGAAAAAGATCAGACGGGCACTTTCCTCGGGGGCCCCAAAGATGATATAGGGGCAACCTGACAAATGTCCAGCGGCAGACCACGGAGACCAGAAACGCATCGGTAAGTTTTTCCGTTTGTTTAGTAAGCCGTGTTTGTAATCAAAGGTGCTCTAGGTTTGACAGTATAGCATTAGTTGTGAATACCAACACATAGGTAAAGTAACGGCTTAGCCTTAGGTCTAGCTATGACTAAAAACGCTATGACTGCAGTGTGTGGATATGATATATCACATGACACATGGGGTGAAGGTGCAAGGGTCACAGTGCACGTCCTTGCAACAGCTGACGGCAACTTTGTAGGGGAATCTACATTTTGTATGCATGCTGGTAGAGAAGTCTACGGCACTTCAATTATCAGTCTCTGCATTGTGTCGAAATAACACATCATAGTGACAATCAACCGATTTCACTCAAAGTTAGGCGAGTTCACAACGTACTCGGATTTTGCTAAACGTTGCTGACTTTTGGATTGCGTGTAATCATCGGCGATTGAGGTAATTCTAAGCTAAATTGCTAAAGTGTGGATGGTGGCTGTATCTGTATCCGAGTGAACTGTAGTTGCTGTTTACTTTCCCTAAACTGTTAACTTCAAGACTACAGTCGGACTGAACGGGCTATGATCTAAATTTATATGTATGACACTTAACTATCGTGCAACTCTTCTAACGCGCTGATCGATGCTAGGAAAAAAATTATGCCCATAGTGAAAACTTATGCGTTATGCCCATAGTGAAAACTCAATTATTTGAACACAACAAGGGCTATAATTGTTCCACTACTGTAAGTGCAAAGACACTTCACAAATGAATATTCATGTTCACTCTAGAGATATGACATAGGATGACAGAAGTTAAAACTACCAATAACATGTTCAAATTGCAATAACAAATGTAAAAAAAAACTATGTCCTATATAATGTACAGCAATAATTGTCTAAATGAAGATTATCTCAGCCAACTTTGCTGTTAGGAAATTTCTCATACTTGTATACTGAGTAAAAATAGAGACATGACACTTGAACATGCTAACTTGTCCAAAAAAGTAATTGTTTTGTACAATTGCTTTCAACTATCAAGGCTACTGGTATCATAATGGCAAGGATGGACGATGAATTTGACTATGAACAAGCACCATTCATACCTAACTTGATAATAAAAATTGCAGGCATGTGCAGTGAGTTGATCAACTGCTCAAAACTTCCACCTCCATATAGAGAGTGAAGAAATAGAGAGTTGAAAAATATTTGTGGTGACTTGTGCCTTCAACTGTGTTTACTGGAGTATTTGTTGTGTTCATGTTTTTTATCCAGAAATATATGCTATTGATATCTTTTCTTCAGACAAGATGTCATTATATTGCTGCATGATTCCAAAAGGTGGAGAAACAAAGTCTCAGAAGCATTTTACTTGCAAATTATGTTACCAGTGCAACATACAGTTGTGCCTTTATATATATATTTTATTACATATCCTGGCATATGATGTTGTTGATAACTTCAGACAGTATATCATTGTTGTATGATTCCACAGAGAAAGGGAGACAAAGTAACAGAAGCATTTTACTTACAGAACCAGTCTCACTGTACATTTTTTTCTCCACACAGAACACAAATATCCCGAGTGTCACAGAAACCTATTGCTGACAGGTCCATTAGAACATTCTGGGGACAAGTACAACTTCAATCAGCCTAGACCACCTCCTTGCTTGCACAGACTGCCTTCTCTCAGGCACAGTACTTTGTATAACACACCATTTTTATATCGAATTATGGACAGTTACAATCAAGAAAAATAGAGTCATCAGGACCAGTAGCCAGATGTGTTGAAGCCTGTTGGATCTATAATATGCCAGTATGTAGTTGTCCACTCCTTACAATCTGAACATAATGTACAAAATGAGCCATGTTTGGGTCTTTTAGGTGCAGTGTATCATATCATATTTTCTTCATGATGAAGTCAAAATGGTTTTACACTTGTAGGGGACATTACATGTTGTAATGAGTTTGTTAGTTTATGTTGTAATGTCATACTGAAAGTAAAACGAGATCAATGTCTCTTAGAACATTCTGTTGTACTTTGATGTGGAAATGTGTATTCTGTCAATCTAACAACTTGAAATGTTTAAGTTTTGATTAAATAGTTGTCAGTGGGGAATTCTTTCCTATTTTATCAAATGATGTACAATAATAATAAAATACTCAACGTTAGAGGTGCATTGCCATCTTTGTATCACTAAATAGCCAATACCAGCATTGTCATGAAAATCCTATTAGTTTGTCAAAACTGTTCTGTTAAAAAGAAACTGTTCATCAAATTAATTACATCGTAAAAGCCGTAACCTCTACGAATCATATCTGTTATAAATTTGCATTTCACCAAGTATGTCCTTCGGCCCACCCCTTCCCGGTTTTGTTGTCGTGTGTCCATTTAGGTGTCATATATCGGTACAAGTGTGCGACATAACCGGGGGATTATGTTACCGATCTCTGCTGCTGCATGTGGCGGTACTCGACAGCAAAATACACTGTAGTTGACTTCAGCAGCATTAGGGTACGTTATATTGATTCTATGTGAGCCCGATTCATGTGAAACTAGTCGACAAATAGTCCTAACTTTCTGGTTTGTTCCCGATATACCGAAGTCAGTGCTCCGTGTGAATCCTTACCATAACAAATTCGAATACCGTTTACCTCCCCTCCCCACGGCCATTACTCTACTCTAATTCGACATTTTCTTCCCATGGATAGGATTTAGAACCCGATGAAGAAATATGAAATGACCATGGCACAACATACACACAGTGTCCTTGTTCCTTATTGTGTCCATGACGCATAGTTCTCTGTTTCTGCCCGACATCGATGGTTGTCCCTTTCCTGACCTTGCCACTGTTGACTGGGAGTCACTACTGAACATGTTTGCGATTTCATGTCGGACCAAAAAAAAATATCAACACTTGTATTTTCTAAACTAAGGGGCAAGTCTTTCGTTCAACAAGTCTGAAGCAAGTTACGTACACCCAAGGATAAGATTGTGTGATCGGCAACAAACGATAGTTTGTTTTCTTGTCATGTGATATAACGTTAGTTGTAAATATGTATGCGGGAGGGAGTTCGGCTTGTACACAGTGAAATGTACTGTATGTAACGCTACGGACTATATGTAACTGAAGGGCACGAGTCAGAAATTTATTTTCTTAGTTACTGCAACTCTGAGTCACGTACTTACGTACGCTGGTGATGTATTGGACCGCACACACACTGCTACAGTTGTACGGACTACAGGTACATGTAACTGGTCAGTAATGGACGTGAGTAGGCGTAAACCGCTGCGGACAAGTACTACAGTTGCAGTGTTGTGTGTATTTATTGTGTCGCCAATTTGTAACCTAAAACGCCTGACATTGGCGGCGGCTTGTTTTACCGCGGGAGCATATCACTTGTACGTCTGCCCACCAAGACAGTCAGTGTCAAAATGAGAGTTTACCCTTCTGGCAGGAAGGTTTAGGATATATATAGTATTCTGAGCCGCGGCCGTTGGCGCGGCGTTCCACCCGCAGAAGTTTGGAAGGGTTCCACCTTCTATAGCGAACTTTTCCGTTTAAACTGCTTCACAGCGACCTTCTCAAAAGTCTTTAAACTGGTTACAGGATAAAGTAGCAATCTTGAACTTTTGCCCTGGGACTGGCTCAGTGGTAGAAGTTGCCCTTGTCTTCATAGAACTTTGGCAGCTGATGAAGATGATACGTCTAGAATCGCAACACAGGCTGTTAACCAGGCCAATACCTCAAATGCTGTTCATGAACCAGTCGGCACTACTCACGATCAGGTCGAAGGTTGTTGATAAAGTCCCTCATGATGTCGATGTTGCCTGGGTTAGCTTCTCCTAGACTGTGATTTAGACATCCCTGCGGTGTTTCTGCTGTGTCACTAAAAGACACAACTCCCGCCTGACAAATGTAAATGCATGAGTTAAGCTTAAGGACCCACCTTGAGGTGTATATGGTGTCATAACGCCTAGGCCTTTGCTATATCCACCGAATAAAACCACAGAGTAAGCGAAGCGAACGAGGTGGTTTATGAGGTGGTTATAGCAAGAGATCGGGCGTTATGACACCATATACACCGAGGAACAGGCGGGTGATTAACGTTATTATGATGATAATCACATAGCCACATACCCAAACTTGCGAACTCTTGTATGGCGCATAGATCCCTTGGTACTATACGTGTGAATTTCCTTTGTCGAATTTCTGAAAATTCACATTTGTTCTTTGGTACATACGTTTTGTAAGGAGATTACAGATTGCATTTTGAGACCCAAATTTCCACAGAAAACATTCGAACCATTGCAGTTTTTGGCTTTTTAAAACAACAAAACTCACTATCAATCATCAATGTTAACAGAAGGTTAACATTCCCCCTTGCAGTATGTACTTATTCCCTCTATTCTAATATTAGGCCAGATGTTATGTAGCTCCGATCTGTGTCTCAATCTCGCGATTGCTTAGTGTGAACCAGACTCACCCAGTCCCTCACTGTGAGAGTATCCAGGACTGTCAACGCTGCCTGCTTGGCCAAGTTGATCCGGTTTGCGTCTTGCATGGACAAACTGACGTCTATGACGATTACAACATTCTTCTTCTTAGGAGACGCCGCGCTGACGTACCAGTTTCTGAGAATTTAGAGGGGCATATGGGTTATCATAAGTTATATACACTGTCTTTGAAATCGATGATTTTGAATATTTGAACCAACCTGTATTTTGCAATAAAGTGGTATATTGAAGAATTATAGTTACTAGTTGAATATTTCCTGACCTAAATATGTGGGCGCTGCCCTGGCATGACCTGTCACTCTTGGGGAACTGGTGATACTCGCCCTGCTTGGCGCCATAATACTGCCAGGTCACCCCAGACGTGTGCTGCATGTTGGATTTCATAGTGTCGTAGACGTGGGACCGGACAGTGTTGGGCGCATTGGTAACTGGGCATGGGAATATGACAGATTACATAATCTATTCGTGTCATATTCAAACTCATTAAGAAAACTACTTGGAATATTTTGACTAAACCACGAATTATATTTGATTCTTCATGAAGCCGCTCTGGCTCCAAGCATCATGTCTTCCTTATTAGCATCCTTATTAGTTTGCCATACCTGCAATAAAAGTAGCGCAGCTGTCGTTAACTATCTGCTGCAGGAACCTCGGGTCGTACTCCAGCTGGCCGAGGTTGTCGCAGCAGTCAGAAGCAGGGGCGCCCCCTGTCGGACCCTGTGCATGGGAGGCTTCTATCTCAGCCTTGTTCCTTTCCAGGATCTCCCGGCACTTCTTCAGCCGGTCTCCTGATGCCTGGGTCAGCAGATGGAGCTGTGCCACACCGTCGATCTGTACAGCCACGAACGAAATGTTTTACATTCAGCAAAAACGCTTTAAGAACTATGTTCAGATACAGCTGTTTGATCATTCTACCAGCGAAATGTATGCAAATGTCAATTGGGTGAGTGGTACATTATAAGATGTCAAAACTCTGTGGAATCTCACTTTTATGCTGGCTTCTCTCCATACAAAAATTAACTACTAGATTTGGAAAATAAAACAACTGCTTTTTAAATCTAGATTCTTGTCTATATTAGCATAAATATCCTTTTCTATATTCTAGGTACTCATTAGAATATATTAAGGTCTCATTGATGTATTACTCCGCGAGTGGACACCCTAAAAGAGATCCGAGCCAAAAACTGAACGGCTGTATAGACGCATGTTTTTAGCGGTGAGAAATTCCCTTTTAGCCAGCGGAACTGATATCAAAAGTTAGATTGGTGAAATTTTGTTTCTAACTGAAGAAATAAGCAGGTAAAGTTTGGCAGCCGCGCGCTAGATCGGAGGTACACAGTCGTGGGTTCTGAGTGGTGCGGTTGTACAATAGCAGCGAAAAAGTGCCTTTTGTGGGGATTGACTAATCGTAGTTTGTAATTGCTATAAAAAAAGTTTCTACGTATAGTTTACATTGGCAATTTTTTCCCACGATATAGGGTAAATGTGCTCGACAAAGAATGAAAAATCTGCTGAAATTTCACGTAGCTTCATTATGAACGCGCCCATTTAAACCACGAATTATAACATAGAAGTTTATGGGAAGAGCGTAGCACAGTGGGGCCGCGTAGCACAGTGGTAGTGTATTCGGCCCGTGACCGAGAGGTCGCCGGTTCGAATCCGCATGCCGTGTTGCCGGTCTTGTGCCCTTGGGAAAGGCACTTTACACGACTTAACATCCTCACTTTACTCAAGTGAAAAATGAGTCGTCCCTCGGATAGGACGTTAAATGGAGGTCCCGTGTATGGGGAGAGTCATACCCTATGCACGTTAAAGAACCCGCCACATGTGCGAACATCCACCCGAGCGGATCAAACCATCCCGGCCAAAATAGGGGTAGGGAATCTCCCGAGCAGCCCTCGTAACCCCTGCTTCGCCTATTGGGTCAGTTAGTCCTCACTCATAGTGAGCAATTGGGCTGGTCTCAATCATGATGTTTCTGACCTAGGGCGAAGAGTTGCTGTTACAGTTCCAATCATGTAACCCGTAACATTGAGTGGCCTTCAGGCCTTGTTACGAGGTGACCATTGAGTAAAAAAAAAAAAAAAAAAAGGAGGAACCTCTTCAATGAGACCTTAACCCTATTCAGACGGGGGGGGGGGGGGGGGGGCTTTTGAGGCCCGCGCTAACTTCGATGTCCTATAATGCCAGAACGGCTTACGCTAGAGCCACCAAATTTAGTGAGTTTTCCTAAAATATTGTTGGCAACAATTCTACGAAGTTTGACAAATTTTCCATTTTTTCTTGTTGCCATGGCAACCGTTTGTTGACAGGCAGTTTTGCCAAAAATCACTATTTTTGGTTCTAACAATGTATTTTTCAAATTTATTTGCTATATTACTGTGATTTTGTTACATAAATAAAATCTTATATTATTCAGCATATCTTTCATAATCATATATGCATAAATTATGCTAATTTGATGACGTCATCAGCCCAAAATCCAAGATGGCGGACGGAATGGCCAGATCATGAAAAACAAGCAAATTATCCCTTAAAAGTTGCAACTACCTGGTATTTTCTAATCAAAAACCATCTAAATGAATGAATTTAGTCTATTTCCATTGCCCTTTGTGATTATTTGTTGCAAAAAAAGTATTTTTAAAAATTCAAGGTGGTGGATATAATATGGCGGAGCCCAACTCGTATCTTAGATGTGCATGACGTCATTTTATGACGTCATATTGACGTCATTGATGTTGATATTGGCAACGCAAGTCGTAATAAACATTATTATTCTGTTATCTGCTCTTGTTGTTACATTTTTGTAGCATAACTTGAAGTTTTCTGAGAATACCCATTTTTCATGGGTTTGGCCAATGTAATCAAATTGATGACGTCATAATTACGCCATCTTACGTCAACGTAACGTCAAACGTCACATACTTGTCAGATATTATGTCGAAATCATGTCCTGAAAATTTGGTTGCCCTACGACACGTCGTTTTAGAGTTATAGGACTTAGAAGTGGAGGGCCTCAAAAGCCCCCCCCCCGGTCCAGGGATGACCAAAAAAGCCCGGTCTGAATAGGGTTAAGAAGTCATGAAAATGAATATGGTTTTAATGAGCAGGGTAGTGAGGTTTGGTAAAGTTTGCAAGATGAGAGGACCCAATGACATATTTATTGAGGTCTGATTGCACACATAGCACGCTGTGTTTAGAAGTAACACAGTGCGGGTGGCAACACAACAACGTTAGAGCAATCCCACTTGATGTAACCACTAGAAAGCTGTAAAGCGGTTGGCATGAGAGACAAATTTGACGGCTTGACCCTAGGTCATCAGTTGAAGGCCATGTTCTCTGAGATATACGGAACACTTTAGTTATTTGGGAGACAGATTATGTATGTGCAAATATCCATTCACCGTATGGCAATGACAAAGTAGAAAACTATCATAATAGTACGATACCTTGTGAGCACTTATCACCTACATTATTGTCAGTAAAGTCAGACATTAAACCACTTAAACGACAAATCTCTAATTCCTAAGCAACAGTGGCATTCACTACGCACTTACGTCGCTTCGTTTCGTACGTACGTGTCCATGTGCTATTTTTATCTAGAAAAATGTAATCACAACAAAGATACGTAATTCCATTTGAACCCCTTTTTCTATGGTTCATCACTATGGGCTTTGAATGGCCTTAATAACACAGTTTATGGACAACGATTGATATGTTTTATGGTCTCCGAACATTTTGTATAGGCGTTGTTCGCATCCGCGAGGCCCGAGGTTAACAACATGAAAAACTTCGCTTTTATTATGCTTGATTTTTGGCAATAGGCCAAGAATTGAAAGAAATTGTTTTAAGTTAAACTAATTTCATTCCCATTTTTTTCAATGAATGTAACAAATCTATGTATAATACAGAGACACGTTACTATAAGTGTTGTGATATCAGGTTACCTGAGTCTGCGTGAAGCTCAGCTTGTCATCATACTCCTGGACCAGCTGCAGCGCACCGGTCTGGGACTCCGCGAAGGTCGTCATCTTCCTGCTGACCCTGGGGATCCAGTCGGTGGGGATGGGAGCAACAGACAGGTCCCCAAGGGATGGACTCCATAGCGCCGCAAGGAAACATACTAAGACCACTTTAGTAGCCATCTTAGCCTCATCATAGGATACCTATCCGTTAGCGCAAATAGGTTCACAGAGCGATTATACTTGTGATATCCCTCGAATGTATCTCTTGACAAGCCTTTCATGAAAAACAAAATATCACAACGTTGACAAACAAAATAGCTCAATTGATATTCAAATAGACTTTCATCATAATTTGATTTGCCGAGAATATCAATGGCAAAGGTTGCAATAGCCGTGTGGTCAAGAGAGTTGCTATGTTTGACACGTCTGTTATTGGAATTTAATTAATAAGTTCAATAGTCCATAACCATTGTTTTGTTGACTGGTTACATCGAACTTCGATTCCTTATGCACCAAACCATTACGTAACTATGAACCCCTCATCATCTTTCCCATACTGTGGATACCGTAAAATGTACAATCTTGTATGATAAAGAATCTCAAGAATGATAAAAACATCATTCGCATTGAATAGATTTAACAATTTGTATGAACGATCAACAAAGCAACAAAGTCACGTTTTGTATGAAAGGAAGTCGTAAAGGAAAATCTTAACGTCATGATCAAACGGAGACAAAAAATTGACATGAACACAACAGGATTTCTGCAATGCAAGTTTATTTCAGAGCACTAAACAAAGCCTATCTTTATCTCTGTACGGCTATTTCAGATTGTAAGATTTGGTCATTAAACAACAAGCCAGAGTATTTTTAAGATTAAGCTATATTGGGAAAAATGTACCTAAAGTCGTCTTCATTGCGTTACACTAAATAAGCCATGCCCATGATATGACAATCCTCCTTGCTCCGAAGGGTAAGGAATTAAAAGGACTAAACAATTGTCTTATGGCCACATTGCATTCTTCTACAGAGGTTATTACGGTAAAATTTGTTTAAGGCTACCTGTATTCGTTTTTCTGTAACATCGTCAGTGCAAATAAAACTATTTTTTTCTAGTGGATAAAAGTTAGCCAGCAACGTAACGTCCTACAGTATCCTGTAACATCCCTGGTACTGCTCAGGAGATTGACTTCACTCAACATCAAGGTTGATGAGCTGCTGATATCCCGGATGTACCCGTTTTGAGCGCCTCACTTTGACAGCCACCAGAACTGCAGCGAGGGTGATCATCACAGCAGATCCTCCAGTAAGCAGAATTGTTGTCTTCGAATCACCTTCTAAAAGTAAAACAGAAGTACAACAATGCAATGATTCCATACATCAAAAGAAATACAGTTTGACGGCGTGAAATCGCTATGAATAGTAGTTGTTTTCTGGATTCAACAATCATTTCGTAATGAAGGGGGAAAAAGTGATTAAATACATTTTTTTCTCAGACCAATTATTCTTGCCTCAATTTGAATAGCATTCCGCTCCAAGGACAGGTGATCAGCACTAACTTCCACCTATTGTTTCGTATAGCATTGCTCTTATGCAAATTACAGTTGTTCTGTTTTTAAGTCATTGTCTCTATTGTATCCAATTTCATTGGAATGTCAGTCTTAATAAAACGCTTGTCTTTGAAAAGTACTTACTCAATAAACATATGCATGCGTTGCATATTAGGCGATGTTGATAATGACATTATCGGTTTGATATTTCCTGAATATTCTCAAAGAATCGGTGGGGGAACCATGATAGAAACCTATCCGTAGTAAGCAAAGGGGGAACTAACCGGGCTGAGAATCTGAATCAAGGATGATGGGTCCGCGGGAGATCAGAAAGCGACTCTTCATGTCATCCTGTTCCTCGAGCGCCCTCTTGTGATGGTGATTGGCCCTGCAGCCCTGAAAATTTTGTTGAATGATGTTCATAGATTAGAGCCACTAACTTCCAAAGCACTTTCTATTAACAAATCCTAGATGATTAAAAATCGGGACAGTATCTCAACATCGCAGAAAATAATTTGGGTTTCCAAGAACTATAACAAAGGAAGTCTACTTAATAATAAAAGTGTGTAGTAAACAAAACGTTCAATATACCTGTGCACAGCGGGATCCAGTGTCAGCAGCATCGCACACCTCGACCTCACACCGGATGTGGATTGTCGTCACTTCCTGTACGAAGCGGAAGGCCTCCAGACTGAACCTCTGTGTGGCCGGGTCAGGAGTGGTGTAGAGTTGTAGGGTGTCGTCTGAGGCACAACTGTAAAATGGCATTCTATTCTTATTTATGTTTGGGACTGTTTTCTCACCGCAAAAGCGCCACCTACATCGGCTACATATAGCGGTGAGAAGCAGAACTCCAGTTAGAAGCTCTGACGAAGGTGTCTGAGAGATATCGAAACGTAAGCTATGTAAGTACCCACTGGTTGTGTAACAAGAATTCTTCTTCATTCCATTCTATTCTTGTTGTTTCTGTACATAAGGTCTGCTCCTACTACCTTAATATTGTGATGTAACTCATGTAAGGCATTGGTATTAGTGCCATTGCTTTGAAAGCTAGTTAGAATTTCTCTGAACAGAAAGAACATTCAATGTACTAGTACATGCCCCAATGAAGATTATGCATACAGGTAATAAGATACGCCATGTATCAATTACTCAAGCACCTGGATGAACGTTTTCCAAAACTATAACCAGTTGAATGAGCAGTTGTTATTTAGAGTGCTAGCACATGAAAACTCACCCATCCTGTATCAGTGGGTACTGTAGGGAGGTGTTACGGCCAGATGTAGCCTCGCAGTGCAGGGCGATCACGGACAGCTGTCGGGCGTGGCCCTGCACCTGTAGCTGCAGGTACATCCTGTCCCGCAGGTGCTTGTGTACCGGGTAGTCAAGTGTGGTGTACGGGGACAGGTAGCTCTGTGTGGGGAACAGGTCCAGCCGGATGGACAGCTGACCAAACCCTTCATCAACAAACTCCAGTCCGCCCGGGATGGGCAGGAACTCGGACATTACGGCTTCGTCACGCTCGTACTTACAGCTGGGGATAAAGCATACACCATCATCTGCCTGCATCGTGGACTCTACGTTCAAAGCTGAAGACCCTAAATTTTTAAACAGTCTTTTGTTTCGACTGCTGTTTTTCGTAACATCTGACCCTACCTACAAGTCACTACACTATGTTCAGCCGTATTTTCAACAATCCGTGGACATTAAATGTACCCTTTGTACAACAAGCTTGTGTGAATTTCATCTGTTTAACGAACTTACAATGTACTGGATGAGAGTAAATGCATCTATATTTGGACGTCAATAAATCTTTTAAGATTTATTGACGTACAAATGTTATGGTCAATTCAAAGCTACAAAGGAAAGTGGATACATACATGGAGTGGATGACGACATCAGGATCTCGAGTGATGACGCCATCATGGGTGAACAGGAGGCTGACATTGTTGTAGAAGATGACGTACTTCGTGTCAAAGGTCACCTATGGAGCATTAGAAATATCGTTTTACTAAAAGAAAACAGCAGTTTGTAATTGCAATATAGATAGCGTTTGCAGTTGTGTTGCCTGATTGTGATTTAGTAGAAATGCAAATGAAACTGAGGGTATTTACTTTTAGTAATATTAGCAACAACAACAATGAAAATTTTCACCCTGTGAAAATATAAAACACTACACTGCCTACCTTTGTCCCGCACTCATAGAGCCCGGTCCGCAGGATGTAGTGGGTACCGTTGAAGGTTGCCTTACAGCTCGGGTCCGGGTCCCAGTGCAGCCCGCTGGTGACAACGTGACTGAGCCGGTGGGCCGGCAGGGCTAACTCCATGTACTCATTGGTGCAAGTCGGGGCGGTCTCAGACTCTGTTACATATGGAAATCATGAGGCATGGCAACTTAGAGATTGTATAAGTAGCAACAGATTATTGATGGTGATGAATTGCAAATATTTAGTGAGTGTCTAGATTATGATATGATTATGGGGCAATATGAAAGTATTCATATCCCTATCGCGACTTGCAATATATTCTACTTCAGGTTTGACCAATCATTCTTTCATTACAACTGAAGCGGATGTAGAATGTACTTACCGATAGATAGAGGTTTCACAGCAATTTCTGTAACGACCTTTGTGACTTCTGTTGGTGGCGCCACCGAATTCACAGCTGTATATGTCAGAATTGCCGATGTATATATTTCGTATACCATTCGCATGTTTGTTATAAGTTAATCTCCTAAGCAGGTACGTAATTACCAGGTATATAAGCAAAGTTAAAACTACAATACTACTAACGCCAATTGTAAGCCCTCGTCCTGTCTAATTTTGGCAATAAGGGGAGTCAAATTTCAGATTTTGGTTTGACAAAACCTCCCTTGAAATTAGAATATAACAAAAGCTAAGTATCAATTAAAAACAATCTTATCAATTCAAGTTAACAGAAGATGCAGTGATGACAAATTATACAGAAACGAAGATGCAAATTGTATTTCACAGTTGGAAAATTCACAAAATAACTACCTGGTTCATTGGTACACGACGATGCATAGTTGCACACTAGAAGGTCCCAGTCAAAAACCAGGTTGGCAGGACAAGGCTTGTGTGCCGGGTGAGGGTGTCCTGCGCTGCACTGGTAGTACATGGTACAGTCCTGTGGGTCTGGGTACAGACCAGCCGGCTGGACAGCACAGTCTAGCGGGCAAAGAGAAAGGCATAACTAATCAACTTTATTGCAAGTTTATGCCCGAAGGATAATCGCAAATAAAGTAAAGCAGTGGAATACATAACAAAAGAAGGAAAATTTGATTAATAGATAAAAGGGAAAAACATTTTACTCTAAATCTAAGATAATGAATGGGTTCGACTTCTTTTCCGTGTGCAGTAGGAAATGAATTGTCCAACGTTTCAAAGGTAAACGCGTTGGACGACTTAAGTGAAAACATTTTTTTGTCAATTGTGATGGTGCGGTGGTGTGCGTCGCTAGACAAGTAAAAGCAATTCAATACATACTCTGTTACAATATGGTAAGAAACATAACAACATAGGACCTACCGAAAAAGGGTGGCTTGAGAGTACTTGTCCCGGTAGTTGTTGTATACGGCTGAAGGGGTTGGCAAGTTTTCAAAATAGACACCATAAACAACAATTGAAGTGACCAAATACAGTATCACAACCAGCAAGGCACGTATCAAATAAGTACACCAGTGTAGTAAAAGTGACACTCGTGTGGTAGACTGGCATCACTTACAATGTTGGCCATCACACTCATGGCTTCCATATTGGGTGCCACTCTTACAGCTATCCAGCAAGTCACTTCTACATATTGTATTAGCTTTCAACACAACCTATTTACCCATTTTGGTCTATCTGACCATGCCTGAATAAGAAAAAAATTCTTGCTTTTTTATCTGAAATCAGGCGAAAATTAATGAGCGCGCGGATCGATGTCATCCTTAAAATTTACTTGCTGTCTCCTTACTTACACCAAAGATATACATTGTACTCATACCGGCGGGCCAATAGTGGAGCCTGTAATGACGACTAAGCCTGGGCTGGTTGGTTTTGCTGGGGATGGGTTGGTCGGTGGGGTGGTGGATATTGCACCTGGGTTGCTTCCTCCACTCGGGTTGTTTGTTGCAACTTGTGGTTGTGGGGGGACTGGGACACAGATACTGTCGAAGGTTCCTCTGTAGCTGACGCCAGTGCTAACAGGCCAGCCCTGGGCCTTAAATGTGGTGGGACAGTATAATATAGTATATCATGATATAGTATAGTATAACATAATAAAGTATAATAAAGTATAGTCTAGTATAGTATAGTATAGCATAGTATAGCATAGTATAACATAGTATAGAATAGTATAGTATAGTATAGTATAGTATAGTATAGTATATACTTCATTGTATAGTAAAGTATAGTCTAGTCTAGCATAGTATAGTATAGTATAGTATAGTATAGTATAGCATAGTATAACATAGTATAGAATAGTATAGTATAGTATAGTATAGTATATACTACATTGTCAGAATCTGAGTAGTAATGATGACACAGATAACATTATATTATACATTCTATCTACATAAATCGGTATGTACACTGTTACTATGACTATGACTATATATAATTCTTATATCATGTACGGGATCGCTAATTGGTTTAGCACTCACAGGTTTCAAATTCAGAAGTATTCCCCCAGCATTCTGGACAGTTACAAGTTTCTCAACTTCCATCCTCAGGTTGTCGTTGCTGTCAACAGGTTTTGATATGGAGAACTCGATGTAGTTCTGTAAATAAATGCAAGACGTTTATATATTTCATAGAACGGGAACGCCATTTTTGCAGTTCATGACCCATTGTGTTGGATATTGTTTTTCATTCCTGCTGAAACATAATGACCACCAATATAAAATTCTTGCTGTTTTCGATTAGGAATCCATAATCAATATGAATGTAAACGAGGATTCCCTGCAATAGAGTACAGTAGTACTTTTAATTTCGTAATGAATGTTTTACTCTAAACAACACACGACCACCCACCTGCCCTCTTTCCAGGATTCTGCTTGATGTCACGTACTGCTGGGATATGCCAGCATTCGTCAGTGCAGTTCTCAGTTTGGGAAGAAGCGCGCTTCCTGACACGGAATGCTGACTGACCAGGTGTCCAAAGTCAACATTGCTGAAGGTCATCCTAACGACCATGCTGATGTAAACATAAAAGCAGCAATCTCATTTGGAACAATCTCATTTGGAGTAATAGAATATGAATAACGAAAAGTATACACCACCTACACATATTCGCAACAAAAACATAGTCAGGTTGAATTCATGAAGAAAATGAAATTCTTTTCTATTTGTAACTAAAAGAATATCTTCCATTTGCTTACACACTTATTTCGCTTTATAATTAGCCAATCACTAGATTTAAAGGGGACATTCTTTGAAACCCAAACCATACCAATCCCCCCTATGTGAAATACGTTGTTCTGCTACCTCAATGACTATGCCCGGGGGGGGGGGGGTACAATGCACACGCTCTCGGAACCTTGAAATAGCATGATGAATACGATGAATATAGACAGGACGAAATATGTCTAAGTGTGAAAACTAGTAACGTTACACATAGTGATATCTAATCACTTTATGTGAACGAGTAGATATATGGAAATTACCTCATTCTGCGTATGATATAACTTACTCTGTGAAGTCTTCAGGGTCGCGAGTTCTGAACAGATATGGATTGATCACATTCCCCACAGATAAATCAACCGCCAGTTCGAAAGCGTCTCGAATCTTCTCTTCGTACTCCGGGAGGAAGGGATCCTGCATGGTGGCCTGAAGCTCGAAGTTTATCCCGTACTGGGAAAAATGGATGCAGTTGATGGTGAATAAAGAAATATCATTCCTATATGTTTTATTAATATTTACTTCGGTATGTTTGTCCAATCAATCAGCGCTAATCCACATGTAAACGTAGTTTTTATTATCTGTATATCTTATAGTTCTATGACAAGCTAAACGTACCTGCACAGAACAAAGCCAAATCACGTCCTTGATAGAACGTCAATATCAATATCCAAGCTAGTAGAGATCATGACAGTGTAGTATACAATTCATACTTAATGCCATGATAATAAACATGGCGGTTTTAAAAGGCAGAAATACAATTTTTGGTTTTAGATGAAACAAAGATACCTTCTGCGCTTTCTATGGCTATGTTCTACTACACGTGAAGGCCTCCCAGGAGGGTGATAGTGAGGTAAACTGCCATTGAATTTTGAATAACTTCACAACGTTTTGCCTCACATATTCTTATGACGTAGGTGATGGATATGTTGTTAAATTTAACCTTTTATTCATTCACAACAGGCCACAAATAGTTAACCTAATGCTGATTTCTTTAGCAGTCTACATCTAAGCCACCTACATCATTAATGGCGACGTTTCTGATGATCTTGTCAGTTGAACCAAAAATGGCGGCCACCTCTAGGCGGAACCGGTCCACAAGCTGCTGTATCTGCCCTTGGGTCAGGTCACGTGTCTGGTCACAGGGAATGAAGTTGAAGTGATCTACCCTGGGGAAATAAAGAAAGAGCAAATTTGTATAGTCACAATTTGTCTTCCAGTAAACTATTTGCAGAAAATCTTTAACAGTTGTCAAAAGTTTTGACGGTACATCGCAAGATCTTGTTGAACTGATTCATATAAGCTGTCTGCAAAAGACAATGACCGATAATCAAGTCCAAAATACTTTACTTTCAAAATTTATATTCCTTTTCTTAAACGACTCAACGAATATTGTATTTATTACATTGTATTCCGCCTCTCTTTCATCGAAATATGGACATTATCAAGTTAATCATATCACCAATAAACCAACATTGAAGTTTATCACTGGCTCTGTCAATATCTGTCATTTCTATCTGTTTGAATAATGAAAGGCATTGTCACTATAAAAATAAGACATTTATAATATATGAAAGGTGTATTTGTAAACATTGATTATGATTATAAAGGTCAAATCAGACCTTTCTGCTTACTAAGAATATATCAGTTTTTTTTTGTTATGTGACATATAAAATATAGGCTACCATTCTACAAGGTAACAGTCGTCTCCACATCCGGGACCTTCGTTCAGTGTGCACCAGCCACAGCTCGGGACAGCAACGCACTCGCCTTGGGAAGGACTGTGGAATATGACATACTAGCCATTATTACAACCAAATGTCATACGTAAATCGTGTTTACATATATGTTACAATTCATACTGTTGCGTTTGTGCCCAGGATGGTTCACAAAGTTTTTGGCCAAAATAGGAAAACAATACATGCCATTGCTGTCAGTATTAGGACTCTGCAACTATTGTGAAACAGTAGGGGACAATGAATTATTTCGGGTGTGCTCTTAAGCATGTTACTTGCACTGCAAGTTAAGTAGCGCGCATGCTATGAAATAATGTAGAACGTAAAATCAAATACAAACTCACATTGTCGAGCAGTTGTACTGACAAATGCTGTAGAAGCCGAGCTCGTAGGAAATATCCAATGGCGGAACTACTCTTCCTGAAATCTCAACGCCAATTGTGCTGCGTGCGAAGGCTGCTGCGATGAAAGCCATGTTGGTGTCTTTGCGGGCGGGATCTTTGTTTATGGTGAACGGTATGACATGCTGTGGGGAGAAAAGGGTGTCCGTGGTTTACTCTTTTTTTTTTATTTGCGATATAATGATAGGTTGTCAGTTTGTTCCACCATTTCTCTTCTAGGTGTGTTAAACTAGTTTTGCATACCATGTTAATGTTCTTGATTTATTGATAGGGATAATATCGTAGAAGGAATAATACTTCAACCGCCAAATGTTACGGCACCTTACCTGTAGACTATATCCTGTTTCACACTGTTAACGTGCTACGATATGGTTGTTTTGAAATCTAATACCATGTACGTGTTGTTTTTATACAAATGAATAAAGAATTCGTTAAAATGCACATCAAGGTGTAGGATGAGTTGAATGAAGGACTCACATCCTTTGCCCAGATATTTGCCACCGTTGGTGCAAGCTCAGCAGGAAGAACGCTGCTGCTAACGCTCCTGTTGACCATGGCCCGTACTGCATCTTCCAGACGCCGCCTCTCCGTGAAGTCGTGGGATAGAATCTCCGTGAAGTTGTGGGCAGCATCAAACCGGAGGAAGAACTTGATACTGTAAGAGACATATCAATATTCTTTTACATTCTAAACGTAAATGCAGCAAATATCTTTAGATTGGTTAGATGTGACGTCGTACTGACATACGTTTTAAGCAGGAGTTGCCATTGATAAAGTATAGGGTTAAGTATTATTGAGAAGATAGGCAGTTTGACGTCAGAAAACCAATGTGTGTTTCAAAGATCAACAACCACATTTGACTCGTTGTGTACGTCACCGAAGGTGGCGTATCCGGAACAATTAAGTACTGAGCCATCCTAAAGAATACTAAAGCAAAACTTTTGTGTTGAAATCAAGATTAATCCATTAGGAAATCCTCCAAAGAGGACTTTCATTTCAAGCAGGTCCCGGGGTCTCAAAGGCCACAGGCTCAAATAGATGTACAACAGCATTTTGCATTTTGTCGATTGAAAAAGCAATACAAGTTACGAGGAAGAAGACTGCAGATAAAGAGTGTATAAAAAATGCATGACCTACTCTGTGTAGTCGTTAGGATCCCAGACTGGGTATTGGTTGCCGTTATATCTGAGGGTGACGCCAGACCAGTTGGAGACGTTCCTGAGGAAGCTGATGATTTCAGGAGTGATCCTCTGCAGCATGCTGCTTTTCAGGGAGAAGGAGACGGTGCGCTGTAGTAGAGACATCGAAAAACTGTCAGAAATTTTCAAGCGAACTGACAACAGAACTGAAACATTGTTTCAACACAAAGAGTAAGTGCATCGAAATGTGTACTGTCCTTCTGCAGTCTTTCTAAGAGGTATTCATCAATTAAGTCGCGTGACGTCAGCATATACCTTCCTCCAGCTGCGGTACAAGCTGATGTGATTTGATGTAGACGTAGCTGCTTGTGTTACGTTTTGGAACGTATGTCATTGGTCACATAAATTTTGAAGATGACCGCCATAGGACAGTTGTACAATTAATGCCCTAACACGTTGTGTTAGTGCGAAGAATTAGCTGTATTATAAGAAAACACATAATTCTCTCCAAAAGTAAAAACTATCGGATTTTTAAGTCCTATCTTTTGAGAAGATTAAGCCGGTAGTGATTTAAAATTGTATTGAGAGAAAGCGTATGCGTGTGCGTGTGCGTGTGCTTGTGTTGTGTGTGTGTGTGTGTGTGTGTGTGTGTGTGTGTGTGTGTGTGTGTGTGTGTGTGTGTGATTGTGTATGTGTGTGTGTGTGTGTCTGTGCATAATGTATGTGTGTGGGCATAATGTATGTGTGTGTGTGTGTATGTGTGTGGGCATAATGCATGTGAGTGTGTGTTACATATCAGGTCGTTTAGCGCGACGTGCTTCGGCGCTTATTATCTTGTTAGTTGACCGAAAGTGTTGAATGGTATGAGCATAATACCTTAATAAGACATTGCTAAGAGGAAAACTTACATTTGCGATGGTGACATTGAAGATGTTTCTGGATGTGTTAAACCCATTGAAGTTAGCTCTCAGGAGCTGGAGTACTTCATCTTGGAAACTGTCCTGGATTTGCTGTTCTGTCTGGTTGTCTAAAACCTCAGGCAGACACGGGAAAAACACGCTCAACTCCTCTTTCCTTGATGTGAAAAAGAGATGAATAACTGTCATGATTCAAATGTGGATCTGAATAAAGTCAAGTCAAGTCAATGCAAACAATCTCACTGTTGTTGTAGACAGGCTGACAATCAAAATACTTCTTAATTCCAAATTTCCATTCAAACTGGTCATATTTCTGCAAAACTTATTCTGTGGTACATTAAGTTAAGGCTGTTAAGACATGTATTAGTTGTTATTTTTCATTTGCATTGTTGGTATAGCTATCATTTCGGCAAACTCCATACGCACTGTACTGAAAATAGTTAATGTCCCCACAAGCAGAACAGAATAATTGAGTAAAGCTTCCAGATATAAGCAAATGGATCATCCTTTCTAATAAAAGAAAGAGTCTAAGGAGCCGCATAATCCTTTTTAAAACGTTTATGGTCCTAAAACGCGACGTAGTGCTTCCGACCTTCTAGTAGTACCTAAGCCAATGAGAGAGGTCTACAGACGATCATTGGCTTACTCAGGCTCACTCCTTTGGAATGCACTCGTACCGGACGCTAGAGCTGCAACCTCAATCTCAAGTTTCAAAAGACTAATGACACGGTTGCGATCCACGAAAGAGAATTGAATTAACGAGCTAATGATTATTATTTGTTTTCATTATCATTATTCTTTCATTTATTTACGCATGTATTTAGCATTCCTTTATTCGCTGTATGATCATTAGAAATTTTGTGTTCTGACCCCTATCCTCCTCTAATACTCGACCTCCTCGAAAAGCGGCCTTCAAGGCCGATGGAGTATTTTTTCGAGTTGAAATAAAGGCACAAACAAACAAAAACGCAAACTTACGTTTCCTCTTGCAGCAGACAATCAGCACCGCAGTGTGGCGCTCCTTCAAACACGCACCATTCGCAAGAGGTATGTTGATAGCATGCAAGCTCATCTCTAAAATTCCGTACAAAAGAAACAAAAAAGTTTTAGAAATTGAATCAGGATGGACATCAAACGGCTACTAAACACAAAAGGACTACATTGAGGGCAGATAATTACAGTCCAACCTCTCGAAAACGGCTTTAAATGACATCTAACCTCGGTTCACAGACAGGGGGGCAGAAGGCACAGCTTTCGGTGGTGTGGTAGTTTATTGCCTGAATTTGAAGGCTTCCCACGTGGGTAATGAAGTTTCCTATGTTGTTCACGATCTGCAGTTCTTCTGCCCCTATTGCATCTACCTGGTCTAGCGGGACGCTGATGCTGAAGGTGCAGTTCTGTCAAAACAACAAAAATAGTTACACAAACATACATATACTTAAGTTAATACTGTTTTATTACATAATATGTGTACATCTCGAGAGAGAGAGAGAGAACAGTTCAGGCTTGACCTCTAACGTAGTTTGTCATTCACGCCAGCTTTCGTTTTTTTCCTTTTGTAAAAAAATTGTATCTGCAGGACACTATGTATGTATTTTTCGTCAAAAGACATTATTTATACTATATTCATGACTCATCACATCGCTAATACTACAATAGGTTACATACACTTTGAATCCATATTTTGTCCAAGTTCAGGGTGGCGACAGACGAAGGCCCGAGCGTGGCGATGACAAAGTTGATGATGTCCTGCTCTAAAACATCACGAAGAGTGAAGTTCGACTCCAGCACGGCGTCAAAGTCTATGTCTCCTCCGTTCTGGTCTTCAAAGCTGATCTCAAATTTGACACTGTAACGGAATTGTGTGTATATTTTTTTCTCAAGAAATCTAAAATTTATTAGATACTACTTGTATAATACTTCGTAGAAGAAAACAACATTGTAATAAAGGTGTTTCACACCAGTGCACGTTATATTTCATTGTCTTCCAAGACGTAAATGCCTTAGAAGTGCAAGGTACGTAAAAAAGACTGATAAGGTGACTTACCCAAAATGCGCCTCATACACTAACCTCTAAATGACTTAGACGTTCCTGATGAAAAACATCTTCAATAGAAACAATCGATTTTAGAGTTAAGTGCAAAATTGATTAGCATCTTTCTGTAGGGATACATTTGGGATTCTATGGATTGTGAGTCAAACAGCCTAATATTAAAGTCGTCAATTCGAGCTTTTCTGTTCAAAGATAACATTTCCTTTTGAGTATCCGTCCTACATTTCCCGGTGTTATATGTCCCACATCAACACTTAGGCTTTAGTAGAAAAGATGAGGAGATATCAATTGTGCTTACGCGTTGTTCAACTTGTCGTCAGGATTAGCCGATCTGAAGCCATCGAAGGTGAATTCCTGGTCCCACGATAGGATGTCTCGAATGGCGCTCTGCAGGCCCGTCAGGTTCTGGTATTCCATTGTGCTCTGGATCCTAAAGTTGATGGTATCCTGTGGACAGGTAGTAGTATTGAACACAGTTTTGGTCAATGGTATTGAAAACAATCAATGTAAGAATTGTTAAAACATTACTATAGCTGAAGAGTTCATCTAATATTCCATACACATAAATGAGTCAATAGTGCTAAGAGTAGCTGAAGAAAACTTACCCTTCCCACTTGGACGGCGTGAATGACTTTCTCCGGCACCTGGAATCCTCTGTTTTGTAGCGCGGCGCGCAGAGAACTCAGGAAGCTGTCAGCCACGTCCTGCTGCAGCTGGGATGTACCATTCAGGTTCACAGGGACGAACAAGCACGGGAAGTACGCCGACATGTCTATACTAAAAGACAAAAGAATATTGTGTTAGAAAAAGAAAATAACAACACTACATATCAAGAAGATCAACATATTTTTTTAACCCTTAAACATACCTATTCTCAGTACAGACAGGAAAGTCCATCTCCTCCTGCCAGACACAGTGTGGGAGAGCCTCACAGGAAATGTTGTCTGATCTGAGGTTAAAGAATGTAATAAGCCTTATTTGAGATGGTAAAGTCTGTTTCCGTTCACATAATACAGCAAACTGATGGTAAATACGCTGCTAATATAATCTTTTATGTAGCTCATAATGTTACACATGGTAGGGATATCTTCAACAAACAAACGTAGGGCTATCACACCGCAAGTCTAGCGAATCTTGAAGTACACATCGTTTAGAACACAATACTCGTATCCTTGTGTCGTGTTTTGATAATCAAATTTTGTAATTAATTATTGGACGTTGATGAAATATACAAACGATATATTGGCATAATAGAATTCGTTGCATTTATGCAACAAACAATGACTTACTGTGCACTACATCTCTCCCCACATTCTTCCACCTCTGGTCCAGGTGGGTAAGGTGGTCCTGGTCCCACAGTAGTTAGGTCCTTGGGAGAGGCTAACGGAAAAAAACTATTATTTTACCATTAAGCGTATAGATATGCAAATAACAGGTAAATCATTGGCTATCATTGCTATTTGCATTTATGTCATGTTTCAAAACTGATGCTTTGCTGACCCAGAGGAGAGCAATGAGAAGAAGTCGCCGGCTTACATGTGGGTGGCGAAGGGCATGCTCTTAGTTTTTGTCTAGTTCTACCTACAATAAACATGGTGCATTTCAGAAGGAGGAACGCTGATGCGCTTAGCACGTGTAAAATGCTGTTACGTATAGTGACGGACAATTTCACGCAGGCAAAGTTTTAGCTTTGAAACGAGTTATCAATATATGTTGTCAGCACGCAGTTAGCACGACATTTAAGCTTTTGAATGTTAATTTTAGTTTACTAACATTCAGTGACGCAATAACGATTGCATCCTCTCAATTGACTATAAATAATGACTTAGGTTTGCACTCAATATAAATGTTACTTTGGTTTGGTTGTACTCACGAGGACAGGGAATGTCGGACAGAAGGCGTTGGATTTCATTGGTGCAGGAATCGTAGTACCAGTCGCAAATACAGGGGCACTGAAACAAGGGAAAGGTGTGAAATGTTTGTTGATTAAATTTCATATCGGTGGAAATACTGCGCATTAAAAGTATTGGATGTAAACATAGAGCAGTCATTATGTACTATACTGGAAGTAAATATAACCAAGAACGCAATAAAACTTAATGTCATCTTAGTATGACTATCAGATCAGTAGATCATGTCTGTCTTTGTCGAAGTTAGATATTGGATTTAAAGTGTGACCTGCACTTTTACTATCACCCTCAGTAATAGATGGATGTACAGATACTCGTACTGGTCTAGTCCATGTGCATGACATAGTGGTGAAATTAACGGAGAGATGAAATTCACCTGACAAAGTTGCAGCTCCTCTGTGCTGCATGTTAGACAAATGTCATTGCAGGAACAGTTCTGAAAGAAGACAAACAACACGTTTGTTGGCATTCATCTTACGAACAGATAAAAACTAGTAGACTACAAGCAGTGCAAACTCAATTCTTACGTCTTGTACTAGATAGAGTATACGACCACGACATTGAAATCTCAACAAAAGGTGTTTATTCAACGTGACTGTTGTCCCAAACCTGGTTGCCGCCGACTGTGATAGGACGGTCATCACAGTTGTAGGTATGCCGGTTGTGCAAGGTCAGAATGAAGGTGTTGGTGGAGTTGATGGGATGCAGGGCGAACTGGTAACACGGCGGGCCGGTGGTGACCTCCAGGCCGATGAACCCAGTTGTGTCGTAAAACAACTGGGCATTCTGGGTAGCATAGTTGTTGCACCATTCCGCCTGTAACATTAGAGTAAAAATGTTTTGAATGCAACAACTGCACGGAAAACGGGCGCGTGGTTGAAAGGGGGTTCCATAATACCGTCAGGAAGAAACACGGCACAATTAACTGCCGCTATGTACTTTTATACATCCTCTGTTGTTCCTTCCTTTCCTGTTGCTAATTGCACAAAACAAAAACCTGCATGACCATACAGAAAGTCATGAGAAAACGGACGTATACTGTCAAGAATTTTCAGTTAATTTTGGTCCGTCACAACCGCTATGACGTAAAACTTTACAGCTAGCGTAGAAATAAAAATTGCGGGAAAATGGCGGCGTACGTTCAATTTTGCCAATTCAGCCGTAGATACGGACTAATATGCAACGGTTCTTCACACTTTTACACGTGTTGTAGGTCACCAACAGAAATCCAAGATTGCTGTTGAATCATGCTCGTCTTGTGCCATGAGCACGTGTGATTATTATCTACAAATCTGACGATGAACGTGACAGTGTGTTCGTCCCACGACGAGCTCGCCTGCCCCGAAAAGGAACTGAAAACTTTTGGACTTTTTTTCTTCGAATTCATCGTTAACGAAGCCTTTTTAAAAATGTGTTGAACACGTGGATGTCTGAAGTGTGCATACTTCAGAAATAAAAATAAATACTGTAGATGCACCAATAGATCTCCTTAAATTCATCGCTGATTAATTTGTATTATGATTAGTGGCGGTATATGATAATGGATGTTAGTGATTTGACCTCGTAGGGCAGGGACAATGTAGACATGCTTAGCATTTCACTGATAAGATGGATAGATTTAAAATACATGATAAATCATAGCAATGTATCAAAATATATTATTCTTTGCAAAATAATTTACTCTATCATCCCTTTACTTATCACACATTGTGTATGTACATATATTCTAATTGCCCTTACCCTGAGATATTCCCCTCTGACGATGAGAGTCTTTGCGAGCCAGGGGAACCTGTGAGTCAGGTGATCGTGCTCCATGTCCCGGATGTTGTTGTTGAATGTTGACAGATAGTAGGTTGTTGTGTTGTCCAACGACTCCATAAAGTATCTGGTACATACCATGTACAGAGTGACGTTAGACTATAAACTTTTTTCTAAAGGAAGTAACCAATCTTGCTGCATCCAAATTTACTTACAACCTTTTCAATGCACAATTTTGTCTGACGTAACCATGTCACTTACCCACTGTCGTCCAACAGGAAACAGTCATATTCATCAGATAAGCATTCAGGGACCTAGAAGCATATGGTGGATATTATATATTACCAGGGTATCATATCTGTAGTAGTAGGCATCCTATCAAACATAACAAAAACACATAAGTCAGAAATTTCCTATTGTTAATTTACTTTCTAATCTGGTATCAACAAAATTAACTGTTGTACAACGCTAGCCAAATGACATATTGTAAAATGCATTTTTGAAACAATTCTATCTATGTTGCTACTAACCTCTGAGTACAGCATGGAGTAGAAGTACTTCTCCGTGATGTCAGCAGCGATGACTCCTAACAACTGTTCGGTTCTGCAGACAAATGAGGCATTATTTTCAATCTCTAAATACTTGCCTTGCCTTGCCTAAATACTAATAAGCAAGTTGACAGTTTTGAATGCATAAACAGTGATTTGCTCAGCACAGATTTGAACCTAAGTGAATGATTCTTACTTTGTGTGTAAGATGGCCCTGCTGATGGTGACCATGTTGCCGCCGCCGAACAGACTGGGAACCGGACGGGAGAAGGTGTAGTCTTCGGGTCTGCTCAGGGCGCGCGCATACCTGCAGATAAGAGAAAACGCTTAAAAATGGAAATGACAAATGTCCATAGCTAGAGAAGGCTGCGTTCCACGTAATTATGAATACGTGTAGAAGGTGATACGGTGTATGTATGAATACGGTGTATAATAATAGGTGGTTTGCATTGTGACCTTTTGCCTTTGAATTACGAACAATCTGTATTATCGACTCACCATGTCTGCCGGGTGGGGTCGTACCGCTTGTCTGTGATGATTCCTGGGAAAATTCGGAACACACCGCTCTCTGTGCCGAAGTATCTGTAAGAAGACAAAGAAAACGTTTCAGATAGTTTTCGCGTAAGATTTATATCTATGCGAGTAAAAAAAAAATCAGTCTGGATATTTGTCACACATACACAGACAATTAATAGCGTGTACGTTAAGGTTTCTCAGAAAGCTTGCTTTTCATACACCAAAAAAGTGATTGCGATGATTTGTCAACACAGCTACATTACCTCCAGACGGATTCCTGGCCGTTCTCTCTCCAGTACTGCTCAATCTCAGCCGACAGGATCGCGTCAGTTCGGACGCCTTCTAGCAGCCCTTCATGTGACCAGTCAGAACATTGTATCATTACAGTTGGGTACATAAATCAATGTACATAAAGTCAAATCAGACTGTTACAACGATTTCAATGAGGCTTTTGATGTAAGATTTAATACATATAACATATTACTGTCTAGACATATACCTGGATTAGCAGCAAAGCCGGCAACATCATTGATGAAGAGTTCAATGTCGACAACATCTTCGAAGGTCTCCAAGGTGCCCAGGTAGCTCGTGGAGTCAATAAAGGATTCTGGTGGGAACTATGAGTTGAAAATATGTGAAGAAAATATGATGATACTAATGGTGGTAGCGTTGATGAACCCCTGAAAATCAACATGGTTCGTTAATAGATGGCTGCTTGAAGGTACCAGCCGTTCGAAGTAATAAGCATTGCTTCTCTAACCGGTTGTAGTTATATGTTAAAACGAGGAACAGAAAGAGGGCATTTTGTCATTTACATTACACATTGTATAAAACACCTGTACTTTGAAAATCCTTTCAATGTGACAGATATTATTTGAAACAGAATGGGATACAGTATCGTGGTGATAGATAATAGAACAATAAACTACACTTAAGTTGGAGCCATACACATTGCAAAACTAATCACGTATAACCCTACCTTTATAGTTGACTTATCAGGTGTGGCGTACTCGCCATACAGACTACAGAACTGTGTATCACCGGTGGCGTTGTTCATGTACAGCAGGTCCAGCCGGTGGTACAGGTCGTCCATGTTGTCTTCGTGTTTCACCTGTTTCCATAAGAAATTTATAAATCTCTCTATATATAGCTTTTTGGCTTAACAATGTGCAAGTATGAAAAAGCTACATGGAGGATTTATATGTTATGATTTAATTTTAATTGGTCTATAATAATCTGAGCTCGCCGTCGTGTATCTATTTCATTGTGTCATCACTGATTTCACCATATTTTGTCCATACAGCAATGCAATTTCATTAACATTAACAAATGTGTAACAAAATTGATGATATTTGCTTCGCTAGAGTACATCACCACTTTGTCTTGTTCACTGATATGTATAACGGGGGCCGCCCTAAGATGCCCCCTGCCCTAAGATGCCAGGATGTTTTGCTGATCTTATTACGCATAAGTACGCCGTGTTTGTTGCCACTGACTATGATGATTAGAAAGGTAAATAAACCAAGTCCAAACAAACAGCTTTTTTTTTCTATTAAAAAAATATTCACACATATTCAATTCCCTTTTTTTAAGGATATTTACAATAATGTTGGTAACGCCGAATCACTGTGGTCATCTGTTACTAGTTATTGGTGGCTCGTGTCCATAAATAAACAACCAGTGAAAAACAGCCACACAACTGTCATACACATAAGAAATAAAGCTTCACAAAACACTACACATCTTGGTCTTCAAATGTTTGTTGAGTAGAATACCGGCCATAGAAAAAAAGAACATAAGCATCACCGCCGTTGTTTTCTCCAGGGAGTGTGGCCCCGCAGGTGGCAGACGAGCGAACGCCCAAAAGATTTGTTACTCTAACAAATGATTCGTACCGTCTATAAAAATGAAACTTCACAGAGTGATGTCGAATATGTTTCCCAATACGTACACAGAGTTTTTTTTGTGATTTTGGCGTTGTCGTTTTTTGCAATGATTTTGTTAGTCAAGTCAAGTCATTCAGTGCATTTCGCCCATTTCCCATGAAAACACGACCTGGATTGTGAAAGATTTAGCCCTCCTCGCGGGAGACAAGAAGCACACACAATCACAATTCTACTGTCAAAAGAAAGATATTATATCATAAAATTAGAGTTTTATTTATGTTTGTCTAAATTGGTCACCAGCTTCCGAAGAGAGCAAATTCCAAAAGCGGGGCAAGTTAGGGCGCACTGTCTAACGCAGCTCAAAATCGGAATTTATATTCATGATAACGTCCTCGGTGTTTTCCAGTTGTAACGTGGAGGGGGAAAGGTTCATGAACCATATGAAATCATTTCTAATGCAAGTATGGTCTCTAGATGAATGTGTTAAAAATTCATTGATCAAAACTTGACCACTCTTTGGCAACTAGTGATGGAGCGCCGTGAGTTCGGGTGCGTAAAAAAGCGGGCATCTTAGGGCGGCCCCCGTTACCAATAAAAGAATGTGTAACAAATGTAAAATAGCAAAAACCCAAATTCTTCAATTTTGAAAATGCAAATTCGTCTTTTGAGAGCCATTGTCTAACTACAGTCAAACCTGTATTAGGGGCCACCTCTACAGAGGGGCCACCTGTCCACAGTGGCCACTTTTTGTCGGTCCCTTGGGTATTTTATCTACAAGTTGCCACCTCTATACAGAGGCCACCTGTCTATAGTGGCCAAATTTGTCCGGTCCCTTGAGTGGCCGCTATAGACAGGTTTGACTGTATACTGTTCATTGTAGATGCATATGTTCATAAAGAAGTTATGTCAATGAGCATTCAATAGCAAGTCAGAGTAGTAATTACCGGAGTGGGGATGGCTATGGTCTCATCATCCTCAAAGAAACAGAGCACCACGCTGTACTTGGTGTCAGGGATGGGCTCGTAGTAGAAGGTTGCAGCTTTCTCTATGGTCACGGCTCCGTCGAATTGGGCATTCCCACGGCCAATGGGGACTTTCACCTGGCATGGAGAATAAAGGCAACTTGTTATAAACAATACTGTAGTTACTTATCAACGATGTAACTTACGTGTACATACAAGCAGCAGGTGCATTTCTCTGTTTTCATTGGTACAATCGTATTAGTTTTTTTAAACGTTTTTCTGCAATGTTTGCTATTAAATAAACAACAACAATAACACACACACTAATATACATGTGCGTGCACTTTTAACAAGGCCTTCTTGACAGAATTGACAGAAATATAAGAAAACCATACTACCAAAAATAGTCAAGACGTTTCAGATCGTAATGTTACTGACAGAAGTGTTAGTTGGTTGGAGTTATTTCGAATGAAAACAACAACAACAACACAATACCAAACAAAAGGAGCCCCTATTAACTACCAAAGGTTTGAACGGTGCCCGCACAAGAAGCGGTTCAAAGAAACAATCTCACCATAGTATAGTAGTCTCCTGTGTCTCCGTTCAGTATCTTCGTGACCTCCCGTGACCTGAGAGCTGACTCCATCGCCTCCAGGCTGAGAAAAGTCGGTTCTATCCTCCATTCCATCGGTTTTGGCAGGTTCCTGTGGATCAGGACTCGGTCGTCTGTGGAAGTATGAAAAGAGTGTCCCATGTCCCATTGATTCCTTTACCTACGAGTAGTACTTGATTCATCAACAAATTTAATATCAGCTGATGTGCCATAATGAATGTGAAAATCAGACACATAACATTATGTCTTAAGAGTTACAAAAAGTTGAAATGAATGAGTGACTTAAGGTTAATTTCATATAGTTGGTCAACAAATGCAATCTTGATTGTGCAACACTTTTACCATGTGATCTGCCACTCACCCTCTCTGTCCACCAGGAAGGCGTAGGAATATTTGCCGATGTTGAAGTTGGCGATCTCGCGGAACACGACGTCCATGGAGATGTCCATGGCCGTCACACCGAAAAAGACGTCACCGGTTTCAATAGTGGGAAGAGCGGTATTTATAACCAGACCTGTAATTACAACAATGAAAGGGCAACATCCAATACGTTGGAAAATGTTTCAAACTTCTGTTTTCTTTTGCTATTTTGTTTGTTTGTTTACGTTTATGAAGGTTAGACATCCAGGTAAGCAATATTCAAATACAATTCAATCTCTACAACTGGATAAAAACGGATATTTATTTCCGGACGTTTCAAGTGACATCCATCACTCTTCTTCAGCAAAAGCAGAATGAACTAGTCAGAACAATTCAATTCCAGTACAGCCAACTAGAAAAACTGGACCAGGTAGTTTAACCACTTGATCGTTATGATCATATGCAAAAGGTTACACAAATGTAAATCATGTTAGCATAGTACCTATTGTCAGACAACACCATAAGAAAAAACTATTGTCCTTCGTGGTGCATGGCGGGGTCCCATGT
>NC_049983.1:15813507-15934229 GCF_000003815.2 Branchiostoma floridae | reverse complement strand
CAAGGAGGCCATCTATGAGCGAATCTACAACCCCACCTAAAACCGGAAGGGAGGACTGGGCGTACAACTTTCCAGTACATGGGACCCCGCCTTGCAGCAGAAAGGACAATAGTTTTTTCCTATGGTGTTGTCTGTCCATAGGAACTATGCTAACATGATTTACATTTGTGTAACCTTTTGCATATGATCCTAACGATTTAGTGGTCAACCCAGTTTTTCTAGTTAGCTGTACTGGAATTGAATTGTTCTAACTAGTTCATTCTGCTTTTGCTGAAGAAGAGTGATGGATGTCACTCGAAACGTCCGGAAATAAATATCCGTTTTTATCCAGTTGTAGTGATTGAACTGTATTTGAATGTTTGTTTGTTTGTTTGTTTGCTTCTGTTTGTTTTTGCAGTAGAACAAGGCGGTCGGATTGACATATTATAGCGTTGATTGGCGCGTTCGGGTCGCAGGATGCTAGCTTTTGGCTCACCGTAAAATACGAAAGTAAACATCTCTTCAAAATAACATGTTATTAGTCACTTCATATTATTTGAATGTTTGCGTTTTACTTTGAACGGCTGATCTAAATTCTTCCAAAAGCATGCCTTCTTATTTTTGGGAGATACTAATTTGCTGATTATCGCAGATCATCATCATATCTTGTCGCTGCATCTCCTTATCCAGCAGCGGGTTGCCTCATTGGTATCAGTTCAGTTCAGTTCATCGTCGGAGAGGTGATACATATCAAGCATAGCTCTATTTCCATTGAATAATAATAGTTTACCAAGATGTTCGTCGTTGTTTGGTACAGAGTATGTCGGCTCAGGGTCGGATGAGAACGGGAAGAAGTCGTAGTAGCTGCCCATGATGGTCTTCAGCTTGTCGCCCTGTCCGTCGTCTGGGCGGTAGGAAAGGATTTGAGACAAACGTACACATGTTATTTCAACTGAAACAACTACATGCCATGGCTGTTTGCCGAATATAAAACATGAACCTTTTTTTCTGTTAATTATTCTTAAATGATAGACACAGATCATGGGCATGATTGCTACACTCACCGATGTACTCCATCCTGCCCGATGGCCCCACACCTTGGGGGTCTCTGTTTTGGCTGAAGCACAGTCCATAGTTTTGTTCCGTTGTGCAATAAGCGTTCTGTGAGAAAATAAAACCACAATTTGTATTGCACTATTAGCAAGCAACAATATTTAGGTTAACAGCATATTGAGCAGATTCTTTAAGTGCGAAGCCCATACTAACAAACTGGAGCTCTTTACCGTCCACTCCACAGCCCCTGGGATCTGGTGGTTGTTCTGGTCTGCGATGGTCCTCAGGAAGTCTAAGGCCGGTAAATATACATACTGGTTGTTGGGGTCTGGCGCCCACTGGCTACTGGCCCACATGAGATTAGCACCCAGTCCGTAGGTGAAGATGTAAACAGAACGATCCTTCGGAGAAGACAAATGATAATTTTCAAGGATGAATTTCAAATTATACATAAAATGATTTTTCACTCGTTATGATATATATAATTTGAATACATAACTATATATATAATTTGAATACATCATCATGCCAATGATCTACTTACCATGAGCTCTTGTCCTTGCGTAATTGCGTTTAGCGCAAAGTCCTTGTCTGTTGGCGATCCGTCACTCAGGAAGATAATGATGTTGTAGCAGTCTTCGAACTGTTCCTGTTTGAATTTCAATTCAAAGTCGTTAACCTCATCATTTTCAAAGCACCCCCAAAAAAGTATTATAATATGCACTGTTTAGTCTAAATGTTTCTATTAGCCCCATGCAACATATACTTGATATACTTGACAGCTTGAAACCCCAATTAGTGATAAATGGGATATGCTACACTTCAATCAAATCGTTTATGCTAGCCACTAAATTCAAATGCAAAAACAAATGCAACTCCTCTATAATGCAAAACATATGCAATGAGTTCATTTCAAGGTAAATATATGATGAATGCAGAAGAATTCTTACCGGTTTTTTGTTTCGAGCTTCAGCAAACATGTCAAAGGCTTTCCTGAATCCTACTCCGTACATGGTGATAGCTAGAGAGATAGATCCAACAAATGTTGATAAGGTAAAAGTACTAGTAGCAACTGTAGCTCATGGATTTGTTGACGTTTGGATGATAAAGTACAGGATTATCAATCGGCTCGGATTTATACCAAACATTTGCTTTTATATTTCATGTTTAGAAATTTTGCTGACAATGTTTAAAAGTTTGTACGTACTCTCAGGCACACGTTGATTGATGAAGTCCTTCATAATCCCGATGTTAGTTGGGTTGGCTTCTCCCAGACTGTCTCCCAAACAACCTTCGGGTGTCTCTGCACGGGCACTGAACGACACCACTCCTCCCTGGACAGGGCGGCAAGTTTCAAACGCGAAGGGTGAGTAATGTGTTTTATTTAATTTCATTTCATGCCTTCTTTGTGAAGAATCCGTACACAAGCAACATAATTGCATACATTGGTATAAACTGTACTTATCGTAGCACTCACCCAGTCCCTCGGTGTAAGTGTGTCCAGTACCGTCAGAGCTGCCTGCTTGGCCAGGTTGAGTCTGTTCTGCTCCTCCGGACCCGGAGGCTCCCTCATGGACCCGCTGACGTCCATCACGATCACCACGTTCTTCTTCTTTGGTGAAGCTGCGCTGACGTACCAGTTTCTGTGACATATAATTTATATATATATATAGTTTGATGTTTCAAACGGTTTGCATATATATCAAATATCACGACGATAACAGTTATCATTCTAGTTTAATCATTCATTAGTACAGAGTAGGGGTAGAAAGACTATCCATAAAACAATCCATGTTCAAAATTCACCCATAAGATACAGCCAGTGCATATTTGCACAATATCAAAATATTTCTTACCTGAAAGCAGTCTCAAACATTCTTACCTGAACCTGTGATCATTGCCCTCACATGACCTGTCGTTCTTGGGGAACTGGTGATACTCGCCCTCTTTGGCGCCATAATACTGCCAGGTCACCCCAGACATCTCATGTATGTTGGACTTCATGATGTCGTACACATTTGGGCGGACTGTGTTATCACCGTTTCCTAAACAAAGAGCATAATGTGCACATTGCATTATCGCTATGAGATTGAAAACTTATGACCTGACAAGTATAGAAAAGGCATACCTAACGTTATCTACATTAGAAGAGATTAACATTATTCGTGTTTAAAAGATAATGTGCCGTTTATAACGTACATAAAGGACGTTTGAGACCGGTAACTGACGATACTCGATTTATTCATTCGAAATCTATCAAATGAAAGCAAATAGCGTAGTACTACGTACCTGCAGTGAAAGTAGCACAGCTGTCGTTGATAATCTGCTGCAGGAATCTCGGGTCGTACTCCAGCTGGCCGAGGTTGTCGCAGCAGTCAGAAGCAGGAGCGCCCCCTGTCGGACCCTGTGCATGGGAGGCTTCTATCTCAGCCTTGTTCCTTTCCAGGATCTCCCGGCACTTCTTCAGTCGGTCTCCTGCTGCCTGGGTCAGCAGATGGAGCTGCGCCTTGCCATCAATCTATATAAGTGAAACAGGTATAATTTTGTTTGGAAATACTGAAGGAATGCACTTTCTTACTTAATGGGTATGGAATTTTTCGATGTACATGTACGATATATATCATCAGAAATCAGTAGCATGTTGTGAAGGTAGAGTGATATGGTGATATTGTGTGGGCAGTGGGTGTGTAGGATACTAGCTGAATTCCGATCATTTGAAGAACAATGGTAAGTGTACGAATTCACATTCCCGCAAGGGGACGCTGTGGAATCTAATCATCGACTACTTACACAATGTTTGTATGGCTCAGGGTTGTTATATTTCAGCCATACCATAGGTATGGTGAAATATATTGTATTCGTAATGTTTCTTTCTTTCTTTCTTTCTTTCTTTCTTTCTTTCTTTCTTTCTTTCTTTCTCCTGCCAAATCTTCAAATCGAATCAACTCCGCCGTATTTTAACCGATTGACTTGAAATTTGGCACAAAGGTAGTAAGAGTAAGCCAATACCCTCATGTGTTTTTTTCATTTTTTTCATATCTGCTGCCTTTGAAATGATTTTATTGAGGTTTTTGTCAATTTTTATGTATATTTTGGGCTCCTATACCCTGGTATTACAGCCGAATGACATGACATTTGGTACAGAGGTGCCCTGATCATATGCCCACCCGGATTTAATAACAGTTTTGGTATACGGTACAACAAAATGCTTAATTTTGCGATTTTTGGCCATTTTTTGACAAAAAAAGCACATTTTTGCCTCCTGTACCCTCGTTTTACAACCGAATGACCTGAAATTCGGTATAAAAGTGCCCTTCGATTATGTGCACAGGAATTCAATAACAGTTGTTCCATAAAGTACAACATAATGCTTAATATTGCAATTTTTTGGCCATTTTTAGACAAAAATTTTACATTTTTGGCTCCTGTTCCCTCGTTTTACAACCAAATGACCCGAAATTTGGTTAAGGGGTGCTCTAGATATTTATACAAATGACCCATGTATAATTTTTGGCATGGAACACTTTAAAATGATACATTTTGGAATTTTTTGGGTCATTTTCCAATGGCCAAAGGGATCAACGACCTCAAGGCCAATTGTTGCATGAGGGAGATGGCTGAAATATGCTGTATTTGCTCTCAAGCAAATGTCGGCCTTTCTAGTTAGTAGTTACAATGGTATTACCAACCTTTGCCTTTGCCTTGCACACAGAGAATGACATATTTACGCAAACCTGGATGTCAAATGACCCAACTTATCCAACCTGACGTTACACTCATATATGCCTGTAACACTATATTTGCCTTGATTATCTATATATCTGCTTTTAAGCTTACAAAAATTGACATTTGTCATGAAATACGCACCATTTCCAAGATCATTACCTGGCAATGTTCGCCCAGGTTCAAAGTTAAGCTACTATATACTGAACTCCACAACATACAAATACAGATCAATAAATCCACATCAGAGCCAATAAGTCAGTTATTCCCCCTTTTCGCTAGGACGGCGCTCTCGACGCGCTCTCCGTGACCTCAAAGTGGCCAGAGATGGCTTCAAAACTGCCGGCGTGCGGGCTCCGACGATGGCGATCCAATGAAGAGCGCAGAGCGAGCGCCAAAAGAGCTCACAATGGTCGCAATGAGGGCAATTAGAGCGCACATTGATTCCATAATGTGAATATTATGCAAGGTGCAAAAGTATGAGTAAAAAGACAACAAAACACTAAGTAAATTCGTCGAGTGACCTGCCAGATCATAATTGGCTCATAAAAGTTGCTGATACATGTATTTGAGTTTTTGAGCGCACAAGTGTATCCGGAGAGAAGCATTTTTTGGTTCATTGGGTGGTCGCCTTGCACTCGGGAAATTTTAGAGCGCAACAAGAACGCGACGAGAGCGCCACAAAGCGGAAAGGTAGCCTTACATAGTCCGGGCGAGGGTACATAATGCACAAAACACAAAATCAAACTCAGCTTATCATTCTAAAAGTTCTCTTCTGTCCTTGACATACTTTGGTGCGATTTTATTTTTTTCTGTGAGGAACGAGCTTTTCCTGGTAGGTCAAAATTTGTTCTGTTTCTGGTATTTGTCGCTGTAAGGAAATGTTTCAGTTGTACGGTCTAGCAAGGCTTCACTCTGGATCTCTGGTGTCCTTGTTGAGCATGCATGCTTCCATTCTCGACAAGCTGTCTAGGAAATAAGCAGGACCTTTTTTCTCTGGTTATCAACTAGATTCATGTGGCTTCCTAGTTGTAAGTTTTGAATATTGAACTGCGGGTAAGTACTTTTCTAAGCCCTTCTTTTTGTTAAATTTACCGTAACTTTGCATGAAAAAAGAGTTAGTAACAGCAATACGACAACAGACTAACGTACGTACCTGAATCTCGGTGAAGTTGAGTTTCTCGTCGTACGCCTTGCCTAACTGCAGCGCGCCGGTTTGGGACTCTGCGAACTTCACCATCTTCCTGCTGACCCTGGGGATCCAGTCGGTCGTGATGGGAGCGGTGGACAAGTCCGCAAAGCACAGAATCGGCAGGGCCGTTAACAACATTAAGAAGACGATGAAACGCATCCTGTATATCTGTGGCGTTGTCATGAAGTTAAAAGTATTGAAATTATCGCTCACAAAGCTGCTGTGCTGACGCCTCTGGCAGGCGGAAGTTTGCAGGTGTGTGCCCCTCTCCCGTGGGGCCCAACAGCTTTCAGTGAAGCAGTCAGCTGCCCAGGTATTTATTTCCCTCGCTTAATCTTTTTTTAGGATATGACGTTTTATCAACGAATGATGTCACTAATGTATTTTCAGATAAAAATGTGGAAAACAGAAACACCAGAAGCCTTCGTTGAATAGTAACTAAGCCACAATGACTCATGTTGAGATGCAAACTATTTGTTACTATTTGCAATATACTCCATACGTTGAGCGTCGTGACAATCAGAGTAGGTTGTTGTTGTGGCCCGATTTAGGTCTTCGTGACCGACGATTCATGTCGTCGTGACTGACGTGTCTGTACAGCACTGCAAGTTAACGTAGTGGTGATATCACAATCAGTACCATCAGTACCTCGGTGTAGATGACAGACTACATATACGTAACTTTGGAAAATGCTTCCTCCAATAAACAATGTGCAGAAATAGCCTTTTAGTAAAAATTTTAAGATACCAATGACTAAATAAATCTGTTTTTAAATTCATTGTTAAACTTTCTCCGATGCAGTGATTTCTAATCTTAAAGTTTGTATACAATTAACAGGGGCAGTGTGGGAATACTATAATTACATCTCAACGTAAAACCTGAACTTAAATAAAATCAAGTCTTGTGGTAACTGTTGCTAGAGACGTTATCAACCTACGGGTCACGAAGCCAACCGTTGTTGCTCTGAATGAAGGTGGTATGAACACTAAGCTATAAGCACTTGGTATAGCTTATGTTACAACAGTGATTTCTAATCTTAAAATGTGTACACAGTTAACAGGCGCAGTGTGGGTGTACTATGATTATATCTCAACGTAAAACATGAACCTAAATGAATTAAGTGCTGTCACTGCCTACGGGTCACGAAGCCAACCGTTGTTGCTCTGAGTGAAGTTCATAGGTCTAAGCACTTGCGATAGATTATCAGCAGTTGGTATCCCATAATGGTAGTTAATTGATGCAAACAGTAGTTTGTATACACAACTCCGAGACCAACATATTTGTGTGGAGAGGTTATCTATAGGACAAAAAATGCAAAACTGTGATTGAGATATCGTTTCAACGATGTGTTGGTGATAAAGTAATCTTAATTAAGTTCCGTGTGAGTGTGATTTACAGCTGACGATACATGGTATTTGGTGAAGCCGAGCTACAAATGAACTCAATGCAACAGGATTTCTGCAGTGTTACGGACGAAAAACAACTGCAAGTACATTGGATTATGTTACAAGATTCACGATCGCTGATGCCAACTTTCTTATCGTATGTCCTCCTTGTATACAACAGTTTGTAATAGTATGACGTCACCACGACGCCATTTGTATGATTTTTTTAGGTATTTATGAGGTATTTCATGGTTAGCATCACCTAAATGGGGAATTTTTCTAAGAATGGAATAACAGAATTAAAAAAAGAATATTTGAATCTGCTAAGACCTTTTATCAATGACAACTGCATCAATACCATGTAATATCAGCCATCATGGATCACAATCTTGGATTTACAAATAGATTATTTCAACAGATCGCCCCAAATCAAACAAAATCATGGGCTGAATAGACCAATATTTTTTTTTGTTTTTCCAGAGTAGCTTTCAACTTTTGAAAAACGTAGACTTTGAACCTCTGTTAGTAGAGAGGGGTATAAAGAGGGTTTGAACCAGGTATACATGATTATAACTGGTATCAATACTGGAAAAATTGTACATCATTCTTTAATAAGAAACACAGACAAAAATAGTTTAGTGCAGCTTTGATTTATTTCACTATTGCTACAGCAAAATTACAGTGTCATTTTCTAGTTTGATGATGACAAAATCAAAATTGATATTTTATGTAAGGAAGCTTGTCACTAGAGACAAGGTTGTTTTGGAATTCAATGGCAATGACTAATGCCTCATCAGCCACTGGGACAACAACCGTGTAGGAAGGTGATGAATAACTCCTCATCAGCCACGGATACAGGAATAGCCCATCGTGCCATCCTCAATGCAGATCAAACCCGAACCGCAAGAGGTCGCTGTGCAGAAGCCGGAGCGAATAGCCTTCACTCCATTTGGCACTGTAGTGGTAAAAAGAGAATCGGATCGTCCATTTTCCTTGCAAATTTCGAGGCCAATGTAACAGTTGCTTTCAAAAGGTAATGCCTTTTGAATCAAGTGTAATCTTTCAAATTGATTTATTGTTACTCTAGTGTACGTGCAAAAGGCAGGTCTTTTTATGATGTTATATTTGATAGTTATGAATCTAACATTAGACATGCAATAGCCGTGTGAGCGGCAATAATATGAAGAATATAACAATTTGCTTTGGTTATGACACATATATCATACTTACAATACTTGAACCATATTTCCATGAAGATGAAATGCTTATGTATACGTACGTACATATCAATACATATATATGCTACATACTTATCATTGATATGGAGAGAAATACGAGCAATTATTATTCACATGATCTAAGAGCACAGGGAAAGATTTATACCTGCACAGTGGATCCCGCCACCTTGAGTTGAGCAGGTCCAGTCAAACGGACAGGGGTTGGGGGTTGCACGGGTCGACTAAGATAAATGGGAGTAGAAAAAGATATTTGATATGCTTATCTAAAGACGATTCATTAGTTTATCAGCTGTTATCAACATAACATGTAGTGTATGGATAAGACACTTAACATGCAGATATTACTAAAAAATTATGCTGTCCCTTGTGCAGTAGGTAAGTTGTAACAGTAGCATGCAAATAATGTTATAATGCAAATTGGATTTTAACGTTAATACAAATCTTCATTCAAATCAGTCAGTTATGAATGCAAATTTATAGCACAGGGCTCGAAATACTTTTTTCTGCATACCTGCACTGGTACAGGTAAAATTTAAAATTACCTGCACCAGTCAAACTTTAGGAAGTATGGATAGTACTAAAATCTGTTCAGAAACCATTGCCATCATTTGTTTTATAATTCATTGGTGATAACAGTACATGCAGCTTGTAAAAATCCACATACACTTACATCATAGCACATGTATATGTAAGCCCAGTACATGATCTGTGCAGTTTGGGTACACCTTCATCATAATGTGTAAAACCCAGTACATGGACCAGTGCAGGTTAGGTGCAGGTAGACACCAGAAATACCTGCACAGCTCCAATTTTACCTGCACTAACCTGCATATGCAGGTGGTATTTCGAACCCTGTAGTATTTACATTTTTCAAACATTATGAACACTATTGCTGTTGCTGGAGGTGTGGGTCATGTAAAGGTATACCCTGTTACCCACACCTTGCAGAACTTTTTCTGTAAAGTTTAATAAATAAATAAACTATGACTACAGTATGGCAAACCCTGTACAGTATTGTTGCCTAATCAAAGCCATAAAGATTGTTCTATTTTAATATTCCTTTTGTTATCTTTTGCATGAAGAATAATGTATGTGTGTGACATCATCTTTACGAAGGGGCCATCTTGTTTTCTAGTCTGTTTGCTTTCCAATAGATACCACTCACTGCTATGCCTTATCGGTGTATGTATTATAGAAAACACTAATCAATGTTGTGATAAAGTATCAAAGCATCAACTGTAAAATTACCTATCTCACAGCGGGGTCCGCTGTAGCCCTGAGGACAGATACAGAAGACGCTGGATTCCCCGAAACAAGAGACACAGTACCCTCCGTGCTGACACACGTTCGGCTGACATGGCCCAGCGGCTGGTGGAAGACGAATTTGTAAGGAAAGCTACTAAACATTCTTCACCAAAACTGAACTGAGATGATAGTCTGTCAGAGTCGCGAGGACCTCTTTTGTCATTCATCACTAGGTTTAGTTGGTTTACTTACATGTCAAAACTGAAACTACTTGAAATGCTTATGACACTGATGACACCTAGCCCCCATAGCAGGCTCTCTGGGGCCTTTTTTGGCTCATAATACACTTTTGGTGGCCATTTGTTTTTGTACTGGGTCACTGATTGTCGGCCGTCGCTGATAACTGGTCAGTAATCAACAAAAGGGTTTTAGACAGGTAAAACGTTGTGTAATTGATGTAGAATAAGTATCAACTCACTAGACTCGCAGATGTAGTTGTGCTGCTCCTCGCAGCTCTGGTAAGTCCCCTTGTAACCATAGGCACTGTTCAGCAGCACGCAGATGTCGAAGTTGATTGCGCCGTTATTGTACATCCAGACAGAAGTCACTGTAAGTACATTTTTATTGGAATTAACAAAAATTTTGACCAACAATAAGGCTCAATAAATCTTTTAGCGTTTCTAATCTAAAACCATGATATCCTTAACACATATGCTACAGGTTCGCTGTTATTGTTTTTTTAACTACACCATGATCACAAATTGATGGTACCCGACAAGGTAGATCCATGCCCGAAGCCACAGGACGATGACGAAATCTTGTTGGCGACCCAAAGCGATGCGTCATGTGCGGGGTCCATGTGGCTGGCAAGCAGCTGCTGCTGTGCAGTGTCCTGGATATCCGCAAGGTGGCCGTTCATGTTTACACATGCACTGGACGCCTGCTGATTGGACAGGCTGTCGTCCGAGAATCGATAACACTTGTCGGACTGCCAAACTAAAGAAGAAAAAGGAAACAAAGCAAGTGTTTGAAAAAACGAATGTTTTTGTAAACGAGGTAGATTTTTCAAATAGCTTCCCGGTGGGTGTTACTAAGCAATTAGTTTGGTACTTTAATTTCTCATGTCCATTGTCAGTTGATGCATGTATTCTTGTAGTTTCATACAGAATTGCAAGAAATCGTGACATAGAAAAAGAAACAAGGAAAGAAGTAGAAACATTTTCTTTTCTTTTTCGCCAGTACTTTATGTACAAGTAGACATACTCGTAATAATGTCCAATATCATCATTTCTTCAGGTGACATGCTATAGCAATTAACCTGTTTCACAGTTCCTGCCGGCAGCATTAGGGGGACAGACACAGGTGTAGCCGTTCACGTCATCTTGGCAGGTACCTCCTGACTTACACGGACTGCTCGAACAGCTACCAGACACTACGACAAAAGACATGACAGAGTTAAAACAAGTCAGTATTGAAGAATAATGCAGCACTGTCACTAATCATTCCAGAAAGTGCACCGGAGTGGGCCAACACAGCTCCAAGATAATCACCCACATGCACAGTGCGGCTTTACCACAATCGCATCGGGACTCGTCTGTCTGAAGCTTTGTGACACCCTGGAATGGGCATCGAGGTTGCTATGCAATTATTCAGAGGACCGGGAATGAAGGGTATGAGCACGCCTCTGTGTCATTTAACAAGGACAAAGATAGAATAAAGTAACGACAACTCTAAATTCGTCACTTTAGGACATCTATCATAATACTGGGGTACCCTTTCCAAGCAGAGAATTTAATTATTTGACATGCCACCATAGAGAAGAGACAACGAAGTCAGGAATTAGTCAGGAACACAACATTTTAGATAAGGTCGTTTGTATGAGATTGTCAGCAGAGGTGCATTGGAACGTACCAGGCAAAGGGGGAATCGGAGTTGTTATTCCCTCTGTTACAACGATTGTCGTTGGCCCCACCGTCATCTTCGTTGTAATCTCAGCAGCTGTCGTTGGTTCCGGCGTTGTTCTAATCGCAATTGTAAGTTCATGTCCAGTAAATAAAAAAATAAAATATAACAACTAAAAATGCTAACTATTATAAATATATAGGTTGTCTTTGATATGTTCATTTTTGAGACTTTATTCTTACTTCTAAGCTGATGTTCTTATCTGAATATCCATCCATCTATTAATCAATCAATCAATCTCTTTGCATATATCTACATCTATATCTATATCTAGAGAGAATACATCTATATCTATATATAGAGAGAATTGCATCATGGGGGTGGGGGCAGAAAGATGACGTCGGTCGTTGTAATAATAGCTTACGGAAGGCAGGTCTCTTTGCAGACGGGAGGATCCAGCTCCTTACACCACTGACAATGTGAGAGAGACTCACATGTGATGTTGTCGGATCTGTGACGGACAAGACACGAGTGTTGGATTAGATGGTAAAATGTTTCCCTGATGTATGTTTCCATCAGACTGATTGTAGATACATTCAATCGTCCTCTACGGTTTCGCGGTGGAAAGTACATGCATCTTACAAAACAGTTACCCACACGCGGTTTTTTGCTCATGAGTCTATGTATAAGGTGTTAAAAATACACAAAAGAAATGACATCACCAAATGCATTGGATAGTTTGCCAACCATGTTCACAATAACTTACTGTGTACTGCATCTCTCCTCACAGTAATTCAGCTCCGGACCAGGTGGGTAAGGAGGCCCAGGTCGTCGAGTGGTCATATCCTCGGGAGGGGCTAAAATTAGAAACGTATTACTGTAATTCTATAATTTCAAAATCATAGCATCACAAAGCTAACAAAAGGCAACTTTCGTAGAAGAAAAAGACACCAAACTACATGCAGCTGTAGTAGACAGAATGGCAAGGGCAACACGGAAGCAAGACCTAAAAAAACACCTTACAGTTGCGCTTTCATAAACAATAAACAGTGCGTATAAAGAATGGATTTTCGTTAAAACGAAGGTTGCATCGATTTGGTTCTACTCACGAGGACAGGGGATGTCGGACAGAAGACGGAGGATTTCATTGGTACAGGACTCGTAGTTCCAGTCGCAAGTACAGGGGCACTGGAACAAGAAATTAATAAAATGCTTGTAAATAAAACACACAAATAGGTCGCATGTAGAAAACGAAAACCAGACAAAACATAGGCACCGTAACATACAAAGGTACAAAAAACATTAAGATTGAGAAAATTAAAGTATAGCATTAGCTTAATGTTTACATTGCCATTTTCACTTTTTCAGCCTTACAATTTTCATCATTATTTTCTTAATAAATTGATCGATTTGTTGTTCCTATCATGCACTATGTTTCTCCAGATCCACACATGAAGTTTACCTGACAAACTTGTAGTTCCTCTGTACTACATGTTTGGCAAATATCATTGCAGGAACAGTTCTAAGAAAGGAGAAGAGAACATATATCAGTTAAATGTGCTTTTATCGGGTGAAAACCCATTCGCAAATCAAAAATTATATTCCCATTCTCAACACAATCTTATTTGTAGTATCAATATACAATACTTGAAATCATAGTGTAAAATGTATTGCTTCAATCTCCTATCATCCTTGCGATATAATAGCGATAAACGTGTGACTCTGAAGAGAGTTCTGGCCAAATGTCCCTTCCGAAATGTCACCTCATATGCCTGTAAGACCATCTTCAAGTTAAAAAATATGTCTCTGTAAAACAATCATACTTCTGGATATAGGAGAATTCTTTGTACACAACTATTCTCGGATCATATTTCTGCAAAGTTACTTCTTTCATAAACACTGTTCGATTCAAAGCTTTTGCATCCAACAGTCACAACCTTACCGGCATCCAAGTACAACCACGAAGTCTCTAAGTCATTCTGTCGAGACTATCAATTAGCTCGTCATTCACAAAATGTGACACACATGCAAAAGCGCTGCACGGTTACACAACAAGGTGAACACTTTTCTACATCATCATGTTGTAGTCTGAAGTGATCTTCTACAGAAAGGACTCGACAATAGAAAAGACTTGACAATGCAGGACAATGGAGGACACCACAGGAATGTACAACTCTGGGTACTGCAGAGATTTCATCAAGGACAGACGGGAGCCTACCGTTAAAGCTACTGTTGAATCTACGTACGCTTTGATTTTTGCAGAAGGCGTACCCAGATTTGTATACTCCACAACAGTTATCACTTATTCTTTAATCATTTTATGCAGTGGTGCATTTAGATATTTGGGTGCACGTAAGGAGTTAGAATTTTAGACAGACGTGTGAATGGTGCACATATTATCTATTGATGTGACCAGGTGGTGCAGACTTTATGGTGAGAACATCTGCATGAGTCTAGTTCCTCCCAAACACGCGAAGCAAGCAAAGCTGTACAACCTGACTGTTGTCCCAAACCTGGTTGCCGCCGACTATGATAGGACGGTCATCACAGTTGTAGGTATGCCGGTTGTGCAGGGTCAGAATGAAGGTGTTGGTGGAGTTGATGGGATGCAGGGCGAACTGGTAACACGGCGGGCCGGTGGTGACCTCCAGGCCGATGAACCCAGTTGTGTCGTAAAACAACTGCGATTTCTGGGTAGCATAGTTGTTGCACCATTCGGACTGTAACATTAGAGTAAAGATGTTTAGGTACTGCAGTTTTTGCAGGGTTGGTAATACATTAGCAATGCATCAGTTAGCTACTTAATATATGCACTACTACTAGGATGGTATGTGTTGGACATCCTTGACCGTCAGGATAATGAAGATGATGATTACGATGTGTTAGCCCATTGACCTCCAGGTCACAGGAATCAAGATGACATGCTTCACACGCAGCGATGACTTCATGACGTGTGCAGCATGATAAGAATGACATGTCAACATATCTTATGATCTTATTGTGTATACTAATATCACTATGTGTGTATATTCTGATTGTCCTTACCCTGAGATATTCCCCTCTGACGATTAGAGTCTTCGCCAGCCAGGGGAACCTGTGAGTCAGGTGATCGTGCTCCATGTCCCGGGTGTTGTTGTTGAATGTTGACAGATAGTAGGTTGTTGTGTTGTCCAGCGACTCCATAAAGTACCTAACACAATGTACAGTGTGAAGCTAGTTAGACTATAAACTGTTCTCGTTCGAAAACGGAATAAGTCATCGGGAAAGAGATTGCTGTCAAGGGATTAACAGAATTCTAGTAATAGTAACATTTTGAAATTTGTACATGAAAGGTCAATTCGTACGATCCACCTGTAATATAGATTTTGGAATATTGAATTATGTCATAGCGAACAGTTTAAACTTTGTTCCAACACAAGGGAAGAAACTCACCATAAATTCACTCACCATGAATTATGTCTCTAAGCGTTATCCAAAACCACAGTCCAAGATGCGGCATTTAATTTTTAGATTCTCTTACTTCAAAATAACCCCAAATTTACATGCACAATTATGCTGGTCCAAATGATGTCATGGCACTCACCCACTGTCGTCCAACAGGAAACAGTCATATTCATCAGATAGGCACTCGGGGACCTATAACCATATGGTATAATGCATTATTAGGGTATCAAATTACACTTGAAGAAAGGCTTACACGTTAGAAATTTGATATCTATTTTGGTATCAACATATGAAAATCAATGTTAACCCTCAAACACCCGAGTGGGGTCCATTTGGACCCCAGGCGTACATTTTGAAGTGCCATTTGAACATTTTTGATCTGAAGAAAAAATCCTTCCGTGACTTTGTCACACAATATGTCTTATACCTTCTCCTAAGTTTTCGCAAAGATTGGTACAATAATGTGGAAATTATAAAGAAAGTTTGTGTTCAATCCCTCTGGGGTCCAAACGGACCCCAGCAAAAATGTGCAGTTTTTAAAACAAACTTTGGACACTAACTCCTTAACCACTTACAGTATGACTACCAAACTTTCAGACAATAATAAGAATGTAAACGTAAATCATCACAAAAATTTCTGTGTCATCAACATGTAATATGACGACATAATGACGTCATTCGCCTAATCAGGGCGGCCATCTTGAATTTTGACCAATGACGTCATGAAATTAGCATAAATTATAATTTTTGAGTCATGAAAATTACATTGAATTTCATAGAATTTAATTGTTGTCAGAAAACAGGTGTAGTTTACCAAGAAAACCTTGTTTAAATTGAAATTGTCAAATTTTGGCAAAAATATGCCTGTTGGAATATGGTTGCCATGGCAACCGCCAAAAATGATAAACTTACTTTATTGACCAAAAACTTTTGCAAACAATATTTTGTGATAAATTACCAAGTTTCGTAGCTTTAGCTCTAGCCGTTCATGAGTTATGCGACATAAATGTTGCTGAGGGCCTCAAAATTCCCCTATCTGGTCGGAATAGGTTTAGTGCAAAACGTGGTCCTTCTGAACTTTTGCATACATTATGATAATGAGTTGGAATTAGCAACACCTTAACATCTCAAAATCTTCCTCTTACATTGACGAAGCAATGTATATACAATGATCGCCGATAAGAAATGGTACTGAGATTTTATGAACAAAACATTTTGGGGTCCGTTTGGACCCCACTCGGTCATTTTAGTCGCAAAAAAAGGTCGGGTGCTTGAGGGTTAATAAAAACATACAATGCTAGCTTGACGTCTTACCAACTATGTTTTGTTAACAAATCCATCCATGTTGCTACTAACCTCCGAGTACAGCATGGAGTAGTAATACTTCTCCGTGATGTCAGCAGCGATGACTCCTAACACCTCGTTAGTTCTGAAAACAATTATCTTAATAAATAACGCCAATTCACAATTTGACATTTTTAGATGTAAAAAGGGTTAAACTTTCTGCTACATGAAAAACAGAACCTGAATGATCGACTCTCACTTGGTATGGTAGATGACCCTGCTGATGGTGACCATGTTGCCGCCGCCGAACGGACTGGGAACCGGACGGGAGAAGGTGTAGTCTTCAGGTCTAATCAGGGCGCGCGCATACCTGCAGATGGAAGCAAACGTTTAATTTTGTCCTCGTCTTTTCTATAGATTGTACTTCTGTTAACGTTATCTTGAAATGGGAATGGCTTGCAAGTACATTGTCATAAATGGGAAAAGAGTAGTACCTTTCTAGACTTTACAAACAAAGACAAGCTTAATGGTTGATTTGTACGAAGCGTCCATTATATTCTTATGAACTCTCAACACAGACTCACCATGTCTGCCGGGTCGGGTCGTACCGCTTGTCTGTGATGATCCCGGGGAAAATCCGGAACACACCGTTCTCTGTGCCGAAGTATCTGTCAACAATTGAAAAGATTGAGAGCTAAAAATCAACCTAATTGTCAAACATAAATGGGCATTAGCATGTACCTTAAGGCGGCTTAAAAAGCTTGCTTTCCCTACATGAAAAGAAAGTCAATGCGATGAAGTGTCAACACGGCTGCCTAACCTCCACAGGGATTCCTGGCCGTTCTCTCTCCAGTACTGCTCAATCTCAGCCGACAGGATCGCGTCAGTTCGGACTCCATCTAACAGCCCTTGATGTAATCAGTAATAATGTTTTGATAATTGATATAGGTGGGTACATCAATCAATGTGCATTAGAATAAAAGCAGACTGTTACAACGATTTAAATAGCGACTTTGTGTTAGCCTAAATAAATATTTCCGTCTAAAAGTTTACCTGGATTAGCAGCAAAGCCGACAACATCATTGATGAAGAGTTCAATGTCGACAACGTCATCGAACGTCTCCGAGGTGCCCAGGTAGTTGACAGGATCAACAAAGGCTTCAGGTGGGAACTATGAGTTGGAAATATCAAGAAAATATGGCACATGATACTCATAGTGGTAGTGTTGAAGTCCTGAAATATGACATAAGTATTTACTAGATGGCTTCATATGTGAGCTGTTTCAATGTAATAGGCAATGCTTCTTTAAGCTGTTGTAAATGCATAGAAAGCACAAAACAGAAAGAGGGCATGGTGTTAAAACATTTCGTCATTTACATTACACATTGTACAATATACTATATTCTTGCACTTTAAAAATCCTCTGAATGTGACCGATCTAATTCTTATGAAACAGAAGGGGATGCAATATCGTGGTGATACATATTAGAAAAATAAATAATTCTGCACTAGAGTTGGCGCCATACACATGGCAAAACTAAGCACTGTACCTTGATAGTTGACTCATCAGGTGTGGCGTACTCTCCATACAGACTACAGAACTGAGTATCACCGGTGGCGTTGTTCATGTAAAGCAGGTCCAGTCGGTGGTACAGGTCGCCCGTGTTTTCTTGTTTTACCTATGTGGCAAATGATAAAAGTTGATATGTAGATATATGGTGCTTTAATAGACTAGCTGCACTTTAGCATGATCATCCGCATTTGTCAGGAGCATTCAACACTATTCTCATTTCAACAGAAAAACATCATATCAATTCATCCTAGCTATCAAGAAAAAGCGTAAGACAAAAAAAAACTCCATAATTTAGAAATAAATTGTTCTAGATCCAATGTTTCGATACGTATCATACTAGTAGGTGCATGTTTGTCATAAAGTTACATTATTTTCATTTTTTTTGTAGTTTTTGTCCAACAGTAAGTAATACTTACCGCGGCAGGAATGGCAATGGTCTCATCATCCTCAAAATGACACAACACCACGCTGTACTTGGTGTCAGGAATGGGTTCGTAGTAGAAGGTTGCAGCTTTCTCTATGGTCACGGCTCCGTCGAACTGGGCGTTTCCACGGGCAATGGGGACTTTCACCTGCATAGAATACAGATATATTATTATGAAAGTGCGACCAACATTTTGCTTTCATTGGTATTTCGTCATTATTGCTTCTTATATTGTAGTTAATTTGGCATATTTCAAACAAACCATTGTATGATTCCTCGATGAAGTTTAGACATTCAGAAAATAAGTTACGCCAAATAGCAATTACCCCATAACTGGATATGATTTTGAAACTGTCAGGAGTTTCAGATAACATCCGTTATCTTTGGTCAGTGAGACTGACGAAAGATTTTATTTGAAACTTCTGACTGTTTCCACAATCATATTAAGTTGCAGGAGTAATTGCTATTTGGCGCATCGACATTGTATGATTGTTACTATTAGGATTAGAAAAATGGATTTCATCTAAGCAAGATTATTGACCTGCCTCACCATGGTATAATAGTCTCCGCTGTCTCCGTTGAGAATCTTTGTTCTCTCCCGTGATCTAAGGGCTGACTCCATCGCCTCCAGCCCGAGGAAAGTCGGTTCTGATCTCCACTCCATCGGTTTGGGCAGGTTTCTGTGGATCAGGACTCGGCCGTCTGTAGAGATATGAAGAGATTATACCATATGCAAATTTATCCACATGTGTCACAAATTGATTCCTCTACTTAGTCCTAGTGTTTGATTCAATAGCAAATTACATATCAAGTAATATGCCATTATGAACTATAGGAATAAAAAGTCGTCGTACTAAAGAAGTGGATATCAATAAGTTTAAGTTTACATCTCTTCTCAACAAATATAATCTTAGTTGTGCAACACTTTCGATTCACCATGTGAACTGCAACTCACCTTCTCTGTCCACCAGGAAGGCGTAGGAATATTTGCCGATGTTGAAGTTGGCGATCTCACGGAACACGATGTCCATGGAGATGTCCACGGCCGTCACACCGAAGAACGTGCCGGCGGTGTCGATGGTTGGGAGCGCGGCATTTATAACCAGGCCTGGAATAGAAACAGCGTGTTATAAAACGGCAGTCGTCAGGGCAGTACTGACAGGTTGTATTCAATGAATAGATTATTTTTATTTAAGACGCAAATGACCATTCTTTTGAAAAATCGCTGATTATGTCTATTTTAAGTCATGAGAGGGTGAACAATCGGTTGGGAATCAGTCAGGAGAAATTCGACAGTCTGCGGTTAGAGTTCGGGATGGTCTGGAGTAGGTCATTAATAGGATGGTCTGGACATTTCAGGACATGTATGCTCGGGACATGTTCGGTGCTAAATGATAGGTGTGACCTAAAACTGTTTAGATTACTGGTTCTGGTTCTGTTAAGGGTCAGCTAGTGTTTGGGAGCCTAGTTCGGCTATCTGTGACCGGAGCTTAACCCACTATACATTACATGCGCAGAATTTGAATGTTGAAGGAAGTCTTTATCCATCAATCGGAATATGTTATTGGTATATGTGTGTGTATGTGAACATACCGAGATGCTCGTCGTTGGTTGGTACTGAGTAGGTCGGCGCAGGGTCGGATGAGAACGGGAAGAAGTCGTAGTAGCTGCCCATGATGGTCTTCAGCTTGTCTCCCTCGTTGTCATCTGGAGGTGCGCACGGCAGAACGAAGGCGTTAACACTTGTTCGAAATATCTATCAGTGTATTTAAAAAGTAGTAGATATTGATACGTGCAAATTGATTTTTAATAACCAGTAAGCCATCTACATTCACACACAATCCTGACACTTACCTATGTACTCTGTCCTGCCCCACGGTCCAACACCTTGAGGATCCCTGTTTGCACTAAAACATGATCCGTACATTCCATTTTCACAGTATCGGTTCTGGTGGAGAAAAGAACAACCAAAACGTGTTAAGTTTGATATTTGCGGAGTGTATATACATTTACACTATAACGTAACGCTTGAATTTATATTTGATTTGAGAACGGTCAGACACTCGATATAAAGCCAGCCGATATAAAAAGTACTTGACTAACTAAAGAGGTCCCTACCGTCCACTCCACAGCTCCCGGGATCTGCCGGTTGTTCTGGTCTGCGATGGTGGCGAGGAAATCTAAAGCCGGTAACTGCACCCACGGTCGGCTTGGGTCATTGTACCAACCACTATTGGCCCACTGGAGATTAGCGCCCAGTCCATAGGTAAAGATGTGTACAGAACGCTCCTGTGTGAAAAGCCAATCAAACGTTTAATTTTGCTTTCTAAAACAGATACAGACTATGGTCTTCTGAGTCCTTTGAGTGGCAAGCGCCAATGTAAAATAGATATACTTCTTAAATCAAGCAAACCGCTACATATACTCAACCCTTACGTAGTATTGCATATACATGACCTGTTTGTGTATGCACGCCTTCAAATGTCGCTTGATCTTGCCTTACCATGAGATCCTGGCCTTTCACAATGTCGTCTAGAGTGAAGTAGATATCTGTTGGCTGTCCGTCAGTCAAGAAGATGATGATGTTCTGGCAGTTTTCAAACTGCTCCTGTGGGATATTCATAAATTGGAGACGTCATTATCCTTGGTAAATACGAAACTGCCGTTATTCTTTGTTGATTGGATCTAATCTCCTTGACAATTCCAGCATCAGTCATTTTGACGTCATTGACATTGCTATTGGCATTTGTTATCTACACTTGCTGTTACACTACATTGAATGTTTCTGGGAATACACCTAAAGTTATCTATGGTTCCAGGAAATACAGTCACGTGGGTGATGTCATAATGACGTCATATTACGTCATAGGGCTATAAAATTTTATACCATCTTTATGTTGTTGACCTCTTTTATCATTCTCTGTAAATGTGGTACATATAGTAAGTCATTTAGGAGTTACAAGAGTTTTGACCGCGGGCCTCAAAAGCCTGGGCCATGGGTTAATTTGGCTATAAGATAACATTTAACAGTATTAATAGCCCAGTCTGTACGGCGACATGGCACCTTGCAACTGATCTATTACCGCCTAATTCTGTCGGCGGTTATATAGTTCGCTGGACAAGCGTTACATCATAACCGTCATGATCATTAACGCTTTATTGAAAAAAAAACCTGATTTTACCACAAGGAAAAGACGGGCCAGAAAACTGTATAATCGCCTTAGGTAGCTAAAATGAATCGATTGATATCACACAATCAGCTGCACACGAGATATCAAAATATGGGGAATGTTGGTTATTGATAGGTATTGAAAATAATTCCTTACCGGCTTCTTGTTTTTCGACTCAAAGAACATGTTGAAGGCTTTCTTGAATCCTTCGGCGTATACAGTGATGGCTACAGAGGACAAGCAAGAAATATTTGTCAGTTGTTATAGAATTGTCAGGAAGTTCATTTTAAGTGTCAACAGAGATAACCATTGATGGGCACCTTTGATAGTCACAAATACATTTTCAAGAAAACTGACATATGGGATTACATGACTACTTGAATTTCCTAGACAATCAAAAACAAGGTATTACTTACTCTCAGGCACACGCTGGTTGATGAAGTCCTTCATGATCCCGATATTAGTTGGGTTGGCTTCTCCCAGACTGTCTCCCAAGCAGCCTTCTGGTGCCTCTGCCCGGGCACTGAACGCAACCACTCCTGCCTAGTGAGAAACAGATGGTTGTAAGCATAAGGATTGTTGTGTAATTTCTAAGTCCACGCAATGGTTGTATGCTGTTTACCATAGATGTTAATTCGCCTGAGTGAAGTCGCCTAAACTCACCCAGTCCCTCGGTGTAAGTGTGTCCAGTACCGTCAGAGCTGCCTGCTTGGCCAGGTTGAGTCTGTTCTGCTCCTCCGGTCCTGCCTGGGGCTCCCTCATGGACCCGCTGACGTCCATCACGATCACCACGTTCTTCTTCTTAGGGGAGGCAGCACCTACGTACCAGTTTCTGTAGCATTGGATTAATTGGCAAACGTTATTATAAACGTTTTGCAGCCTTTGTTAACTTTTCAGAGCATAAAATAACATATCAGCCATTGTCATCAGGAAATATTAACTTAACATGGCTATTGGGCTTATTAATCATTGTAATGCTAAAATAAGTTTCATTTACCTGAACCTGTGATCATTGCCCTCACATGACCTGTCGTTCTTGGGGAACTGGTGATACTCGCCCTCTTTGGCGCCATAATACTGCCAGGTCACCCCAGACATCTCATGTATGTTGGACTTCATGGTGTCGAAGACGTGCGGCCGGACTGTGTTATCACCGGTACCTACGCAAAGAATATATCCACACGTCCACATGTTTAATTTGAAAGTTGAAAACTTGAAATTATGTTATTACTATAGAATGCCTCTAGATATCTCCATCTCCGATATACTATAGAAAATATTTACTTTTGAAGGGTGACATGCTCCTTACTGTGTACATAAAATATGTAACATCAGGTTTGTGACGAGTAAATAACGATTCATTAATTTGAAATATATAAAATCGAAGTCAAAGAAAACAACTACCTGCAGTAAAAGTAGCGCAGCTGTCGTTAACAATCTGCTGCAGGAACCTCGGGTCGTACTCCAGCTGGCCGAGGTTGTCGCAGCAGTCAGAAGCAGGAGCGCCCCCTGTCGGACCCTGTGCATGGGAGGCTTCTATCTCAGCCTTGTTCCTTTCCAGGATCTCCCGGCACTTCTTCAGCCGGTCTCCTGCTGCCTGGGTCAGCAGATGGAGCTGCGCCACGCCGTCAATCTAAGTTGTTAAAACGGGAACAATCTTAGTAACTGAAGGTATTCTCACACTTATTTTTTAAACAAATGGGTACAGATTTTTGTAATTACTTCCATGAAATGTCATGGATGTTATATTTTACCCTGCGTTTGCCTGTGTGTGTGTCTGTACATGTGTGCAAACAAATACTCAAGAACGGCTGGGTGAATTGGTTTCATACTTAGTGTGTTGGTAGTGTGTGATTAAAGCTGGAAATTATTAGATTTTGGGCTCCCTAGCGACTTCCCTTGGTACTGCAGCGCAACTTCTGGGTTTGCTATCTCGTGTTCTGAACAAGCTATGGCCACGATTTTGGGGTTTTAGATAGCACTTGTACTCAGAAATAAGTTTGGGCCCCCTAGCGGCTAGTTTTGGGATAGCGGGGGCATTTTTGTCAAAAACTTTTGAAGACGATAACTCAAGAAGGGAACAATGGATTTTCAATTTTGTACAAAATGAAATACTAATATTAATTTTGCAAAATATCATTTGCATAATTGATGAGAAGATTCTATCATAGCAGTTTTTTCTATCTACCTCTTGTCCCGGACGTGATATGGTCTTGACATTTAGGTGGTAGATAGCTTTTAGTGTCATGACAAAGTGGGGCAGGTTTCAGCCCTCTAACATGCAATTTCAGAACTGCAGGGGCGTTTTTGTCAAGTCATTCCAAAGAGGATAACTGCAGAAAGGATTGATGGATTGGCATCATATTAGGCATGCGGATACCTTAGACTAAGATGTTCAAAATGATATACATGTTATGCAAATGAGGCCTTATTCGCATAAATAATGAGGAAATTGTGTAATTCCATTGTTTTCAATAACTGGACTTCAATAAATGTAACACATGTTAATCATGATAGGTGGAATATACGCAGATACTAAATATGGTAATGTGGTACTTATTTGCATAATTTTGTAAAAAATTGCAAAATTTATGATTAATGATGGTATTTTGATATTGTGACATTTGTACGTTGGTCAGTGATGAACAACACTATGCATACATTATGTTGATTGTGTTACAAAAGCTCTGAATATTTCATGGAGGTATGAGGTCGCCGAACTCTAGTTTGTTAAACATTATCAAAGACATGTTTGGAGACATGTTGTGAAGGAATAATTACATATAATATGGAGATATTGTATGGTCAATGGGCAAGATGTATCATGTAGATGCTAGTAATCCCATCTGCATGCCGATCATTTAAAGACGGATTATAAATGTAGGTATGGACATCCCCACAAGAGGATACCGCGCAATCTCTCTCTAACCAGACATTACCATCTACATTCAATGGTTTCCATGGCTCAATGTGTTAATTGCAACAAATCGATGGTATTGTCAACCTTCGCCCTTGAGGATTACACAGAGCCAGGAGTTACAGGGGACGGACCTGGCCAATGGAAAAGCCCTGTCCGAAAAGGGTCATAGCGTTATAATACCAGCATAGTTAAATGCAGCACAACCTCTGTTAAGGGCACAATCTTAATTGACACTGGTCACTGCTAGTTAAAGAGAGGGGCAGTACGTACCTGAATCTCAGTGAAGTTGAGCCTCTCGTCGTACGCCTTGGCTAGCTGGAGCGCGCCGGTTTGGGACTCGGCAAACTTCACCATCTTCCTGCTGACCCTCGGGATCCAGTCGGTGGTGATGGGAGCTGTTGACAGGTCTGCTACACACAGACTCGGCAGCACCGCCAGGAGAACCAGAAAGACAACGCCGCGCATTCTGAAGGTACCACACAGCAGCATCCGTAGAATTCTCGCTATGGAATGCTGCACTCAAGTCTTCTACAGTCGTGAGTTCGCAGCCGCCCCTTTCCTGTACTTGCAAAAGAGACCCACAGCAATTGGGCAGACTGTGCTGCTATTTATTTCATTTCTAGAATAAACATAGGAAGTTACTGATGGGCGGTTTTCAAACAACAATGTTAAATGATAAATGTTGCTAACGTAACTTTCCTTGTTCCTGGTTACGGTGTAAAACATTCGATCTATATCATCACCATTCGACTTTTAATGAAGACATCCTGTTACTTACAACAATAGAGAAACGTCTAAAACATAAACGCAGGGCATCGTTTTGACAGCTGCTACGTTTTTGTCTGTCCGTTTCCATGTTACGCTGATAAGCAGTAAGCTATCGTTTGGGAAGAGACCGTTTGTCAACGCAATATATTTCTAATGGAAGACAGCAAAAATGTGTAAAACATAAACTACAGTTATCTTCGTTGTGCTGTTACTATGTTACAAGGAACAATATTACGGAATAAACACTTGTACTGTTTTTTTCTTCTTTTCACCTGTTTAAGGATGTAGTATCTTATCACTAGCTCAAGAGACTATAAGAATGTCTAAAACATAAACCGAAGTAAACTTAGTCGTACCGTTACCAAGTAGCTATCATCAATAAACATAAACTCTTACTGTACATGTGCACCGACTTGAGTTTAAAAAAAATATTAAAGCAGAAGTAGACGTATCTGCTTTATGTTATGGCCACACGTTAAGGTACATCAAGCAAATATAAGGTTTCTAGAAGGAGTGCATGTATACCTAATATCAGGATTTAGTCAATACAACATACAAATGACAGACAGCGATAATGTGTAAATATAAACTACAGATCTTTGTTCTGTCGTTACCATGGCACAAGCGAGGTATATCAACAACCATAAATTTGGAATGCATTCTTTTCAGGTATTATAGGATGCGATATCTTGTTTCTTGTCGAAAAGAGGAGGGCGATTATAAAGAGTGCATGGAAAATAGAATTTTAGTCGTACTGTTACAACAATCAAGAAGCTTATCAATTCTACTTGCCATATTCGTGTACGATACATTAGACATATTTACATATAGTTTGCATTCAGGCCGAGTGGAAGTTAATGTCCTTTTTGTCCTCTTTGTAATAATTAATACAGAGACTGGATCTAGGAGAGGTTCATATATGGCCATAGGCAAGTTTTGGTAACTGTCTGTGCGCGCCAGTAGCTACGGTATTTAGCAGAAGGTGACCGTTAAAACTGTATATAAATCTCTTCACTCAACAATTCCGACCGAAATACTCATAGCCGTACAATATAGTCCACATAAACTGTGCGTAATTTAGGTGAAAATCCTTGCAGTACCATAGAATAAAAGGTACAGGTACACCAGTTACGGCATAGGAAGACACGTTGCGGTAGCATGTAACCTACATTAAGCTCTGAAAGCTGTTTACATTTTACAAAGTTCAATTGCTACATCCAACAGGGGCATGTTAATGGCACGGAATTCGCATAAGCAACGTAACACAAAGCTTAATCTTAAGTCGGGCTAAATTCAGTCGGGTTTCTTTGTGAATTGCTGTATGCCAGTTTTATGAACTCATAATTATACACCCACTTAAAGCTTTAAGTAAGCTTTATCTATAAAGATGCTCCACATAGACCGCCGTAACTGTAGCAACGTAGCTCGCCCAACAGTCGCCCCATGCCCATTGGTGGCTTTGGTTACCCATGGAAAATAATCAACAAACAGCATTTATCCCATTCTACCGGGAAAAGACCTACACAACATCCATTTTAGCCTCAACTTTGATTACGTCCTAAAGTGCATACCAGGTTACTAGCACCGTAGCTGAACTAAACTTTTTCAGGTGCAGGAATATAAAAAGGAACTGATTGAAGCATCAGGTAAATTTCGTATAGTTAATTACTATAACAGACGTACATAAACAGCACAAGCTGTCAACGAATAGTTCGTAAAAATGATAAATCAAACAATAATTCTTATAATTGTCGCCACTTTCTTTGAGGTAAGACTCATCTTGAATGCTTTCTAGGGGTTTAAGGAACGTAAACCATCACGTCAATTGCGAGCAAACGTTTACGTAGCTGAGGGGCCGAATGAGCCCGAGCCTACCGCTGTTGATCTGGATACGCTCGGCGCGACCAAACAACCATGCCGGTAATGTTATCAACTGTTGTCCCTAAGCACACCCAATAATGGCTGTTAATTGATGCAAACGAGGTTTGGATACACACCTCTTTGCCCCGCATATTTGTTTAAGGAGGTTGTTGGTTCCCTCAAGGCCGAGAAATGCCAACGTTGTCAAGGAGATGCAGTGGTGTTTGGTCATAGATTTGTTTCCGCACAGATTGTGTTGGTGCACTTTAGAGACGCAAAATTTGTCATTAGCAAGGGGCTGACTAATGTGTTTTCCTTGGCTGGTACCAAATCTTGACTAAAGACACGTCTATCATTAGCCTTACGTAACGGAAAATAGATGCTAGTGCTGTGATAGTTTGAGTCTTTCGAACATCAATTGCCGCCAAAGACGTTGAGTACCAGTTGTGTGAGCTCATAGTTTGTACACTCACAAAAAAAGATCCTAAATATTTTCACATCAAACCGCTAAATGATAATCCAAATTTAATGAGTGACTAGGGGATAGCAGAACAATAGCAACGATTCAGATACTCGAGCGACCACTAGTACTCCAGAAACAAACGCTGATTCAATCATTCTGTTTATTCGAGGCTTTATCCCCAAATCCAAGTATCACATACATTTATTAGAAATGAACCTCATTGCTGAGTTTTACCTTCATCAATCTTAAGACCAGTAATAAGTAGCCAAGTGGTCTCAAGAGGGTATTATTGCCACACTCGCGGTTGCCAAGCGACAATCGGTCATTAAATTGTATTGTTTTAGATTTGCTGGCATTCTGTGGCACTTTTGGCCGCCACCTAATGGTGTTTTTCTTACTTTGATTAAAAGTGCCCGGATTTCCAGTCAGACGCCTCTGAGGAGATTTGGCGTGTTTTTCCTAGAGGTCGTTCTGACAGTCCTACGTTATTTTGATCGGGCTGTCATGGCTGCCAACTTCACTACTATGGCCTAAAGACGAAGGACTAGTGTCCAGAGCTTCTGGAAACTTTTTTTTCATCTATCTTTGGTCAGGAAACTGTACTGATTGCAAGAGGAGACGGCACACCCAAGTTAACAGTGTTGGGAGGCAGTGAGAGAGGCATTGCTTCCCTTTGGATTGTCTCGCGATCGTTCGCTGCTGTCGGATTATAATTATACTCCATACAACTACGATGACGACAAAGGTGATTCTAATAGTTTTCCTCGCGGCACTGCCATGTCTTTGCCTTGCGGACCTGTCTACTGCTCCCATTACCACCACATGGATACCCAAAGTCAGCCGTAAGATGGTGAAATTCGCAGAGTCCCAAACCGGCGCGCTCCAACTGGTAAAGGCGTACGACGAGAAACTCAACTTCACCGAGATTCAGGTATGATCCTGTTTAATATTTCCACCACGAATGGGCAATTTCTATGGTTTACACTATCGAACTTGTGATTTGCCTGATCCTGTTGGTGTTTGTACGCCTATTTATCTTGGAATGTTGCGTTGTGCTTTGTTATATTTATAGTAATAATAAATGATGTTCACATACTAGTAATCCCGATCGTACTTTAGGAAGAATACATCTCGAACAGGACAACAAAGATGCATATATCTCATGCTATCACCATTACATATATGGGCCTGTGATTTGCATTCAAATCACATTGGTAGCGGCTGTATCTAATGTGGAAGGGAATGTGACATGATAGAGATCAGATAGTAAATATTCTTTATTTTAGGTAAGACATACTGTAGATCAACTGGGATTAGCAAATGATTAATTAACTCTCTGTAAATACTGATTAGAATCCATTAAGCTGGGATATTATTAATAATACTATACGTTAAAAAGCCTTTGTGATATATTCTTTTCCGTACTTTGGATCTAGGATAAGCCATGATGTGTCAACTCAGTATGGTCTGCTGTGTGTCAGGAATTCACTTAGTATTACATTGCTTACGCTTTTGAAATTATGAATGGGATCTCAGTGACTCATTTCTACTTGTGTCAGATTGGTTGACGAATGTGTTGTCGGCAAAGTCTTTTTTGATTACTTCTTTGTTTATTCGTCGGTCGACGGTCACATAATCTTAACCAATAGGGGTAAATTTCTATCCTTCGATTTGTATGTCCCGTCTAGTTGAAAGTCCATGACACCCTTTTTTTCAAGTGTGTTCAATTTATTGACACTTTGCGGAGTCATTTGTTCCTTGAAAATATCGTTGTACCATTGCTCTTGTTCTTTTTTCTAATAACCTTTATGTGCCATTTATAAGTAGACTTGCCTTCTGTTAATACTGTTTACTTTCTGGCTATTGGAGAAAAAATGTGAACTTTTATTTTGTATATTTCTATTACGCATGTCCAGTTTACGCTTGCTCACCGTTTACATACTGACCGTTGAACTGTAGGCTCGTTCTCATTGAAATGTAAAAATTGCTGTCGCCTGCCTTTATGACTTGATGTGGCGCAAATTATAGGTCACATCTCTGCTGCCTTCACTTTTCGACAGTCCCTGTAATGGTTTACAAAAGATGCACCACAAAAATGTATTGGTTGATGGCTTGGAAGAAATTATAGCCACGGATGTGATTTCACCCCCTAAGAAATGGCTGTCGCCTGAGAAGACACGGAGAATTCAAATAGTGGCCAAAAATGGAACGATTTAGTTCCCAGAATGGTTGTTTGGCAGGTGAAACTAGCTGACCAGGCCCTCTGACCGATCACGTCAGATCGCTACTGTCACTGATCTTGGAGGCTGTGTGAGGTCGTATATGCTTGTCGCCAAATTCGCACATTTACAATGGTTGCCACGGTTATATTATCCGCGTATAAGACTAGAAATGGCCGTTTTCTGGCGGCTTTCCAAAGAAACAACAAAAGGTCATTGACTGTCATTTGTATCCCATCTTGCTTAACAGATGTTGTACAGAAATCACTGTACAGTAACAAACGTCACCGTTGTTCGATGCATTCTAAGCTTTCTATCGATATCTGACCTGGTGCAAAAATGCTGCCCACTTTTTTAATGTCCCTAGGGACGTCCACTTATATCTAAATGATGTAGCCATTAATGTTAACTATTTCGAAGAAGAAAAGGTAAAGTTTATTGTACCAGTAACGTTTGTTACAACTATTGGGCATCTTATTGTTTATAGCACCATATTAAAGCATGCAGCCTACAGTTGGACCAAATAACTCACATACATATACATTTACTGTGTCCAATTATTCATAAACAGCGGTTTATTGACATCTTGACGTATGTTTCTAAGGCATAATCTTAGATCGTCCGTGGCTATGCAGTAAGGGTTGAGTACATACAGCCGATGTGTTTGCTTTCCTGTCAAAGGTGAAGATTAATCAGGTCTGTTGTCACTGGTAACATTGCGTCACCACACAGCAGTGGCTGCTTGTGTTGTCCATGAGAAGTTTCACACAGTGCTCTCATGTGAGAGAGGAATAGTGGGGTCAGTAAGTGGTCCTATATAAAACAGACGTTTATTACCTCCCGATAACTTGTGTTATTTTTGACAGACCCTTTTGAAAGGTCGCTCAACTCTGAAATCGTCAGGTAGAGGTCCTATCTAATGTTCGTTTTTTTTGTTGTGTGTACTCGTCTAATATGTGGTGTTCTGGTACTCGACTCGTACGTCCGACGAATTACCAAACATGTAACGATCCATCAACCTTTACAGTGTTTTACATGGGTTACTCATTTCATTTAGAAGGAACAGGAAGTTGCCGTGCTTCATTCGATTCGCAGAAAAGGATTTAATATTTATTGTCTCGAGTTTTTTATTCTATTTTGGTGAGCCATATAAAGTTACCAGAAGCAGAAAAAAAAATGACTGCCTATTTCTAAGTCTAGCGATTGAAATTCCACTGCTGTGTTGCTGCTGAACTAGTCTGCGTTTTGATAGTTCGATGGGTAAAATGTTTTTCTCAGTTTTCTCGCGTTTAAGGAATCTCTACCTGACCTTTGGGGATGGGATCATTACTGCACATTGCGCATTGCACATTGCGTACGCTTATAGTGCATTCTGCAGGTATATATTGACCGACCTGACAACGTACCCACTGTATACGTACTTGAGTAGGTCTCTTCCTTTACCTACACAGGGCTTAAATCCAATTGGTATCTATTTGGATTGCATGATATTACTTAAGACATTGTATATCAACCAGGATGGTTGTATTTATAGTTAATTGATGACATGAAAGTATGTCAGGAAGTCCATAAGCGGGTACATCAATCTATCGAAATGAAAAAAAAATACTTGGTATATTTCTAAAGGATGTGTGTTATTGTACCCTTCCACTTTTCTGTGACATGTGCAATTCACCATGGGTTGTTGCTCACCAAATGAGGCTTTCATCGTTATAGGCACCCTTGCCAAAGCTTGCTGCATCATGACATATCATGGCTCTATAACATATAGCCAATATTGGTACAGTAGGGAGAGATTAAGCTGGTTAAAGGAAAAACATAGTGTTTGGGGGGAAATAGTTGTCCAGGACAATGGCAAAGTATACAGTCACGTATAATTCTGCCAATTTATTGTCATTTCTCCTTTTCGTGCGTGTTTATTTTGTAGTGTCCGTTCTTAAGTATTCCACCAACCTATGGCTATGCGTTGAGGTCTATCTCAGCAAATTTATCATTAAGTACATACTGATGTATTTGCGTTCCTGTCAAAGGTGAGGATTAACATGGTCTATTACACAGCAGGAGTCTCTTGTGTTGACAATTCTGTCAAATGAGAGAATGTTGACAACGCCCCCATGCGGGTGAGGCACGAAGGTACCAATAAGTGCTCCATATGCACAATGTGTTCCCAGTCACAATGTGTCATCAAAGAACATTGCAAAGGCCATTCAATCCAGTAGTTGTACAGATTCGAGGCCTATCTAAGTCATCTGATGTGAGTCTTCTACCCTGGATAGGGCAAGATTCTTGTAGAGAAAATGTGCGATGTGTACAGCGTGAGTAAATTTACGTCCATAAGTCTTTTCAAACTGGGTCAAGGGTCACAAAGATGGCTGCCTTCTTTTAAATGGTGATAATGAATTGTTTCCATCATAATCCATTCTTGTTGTTTAATGTCAATAGTTAGTCAGACAGGTGTTAAATATCATTTATATAACATTTCGTAGCCCCAGAATGATTATAGGACACCAACTCAGCGTATGTATGTGAGTAAGTGTGTTAGAGAGAGGGTGGTGGTATCGATATGTTGCCGCTGTAGGAGGGTCTGCATGCTCTTTTACGTAAGGCGTAGGCAGCCTATTTTATATGTAGCGAGTCGAACAAATTTAGCGTAACTGCCTTCCTTGATTTAGCGTAATACGTAGGGGGTTCTTCTGAATTCAGCGTAAATCGTTGTCGGGACCCCCCATGCTGACCCTCTAGTTGCATCCGAGTCGTTTACAATAGGCTAAAAGATAGGTGACCCATACTGACTAAGCTGATAATCTATCCAACGAAAACCTACTTACGTTTTCCTTACATTCTGCATGGTATGCTCTAAATACCTGTTTGCTACTCTTGATTAATTACTTCCATAAAATGGAGGTTAATATATTTTCAGTAGCGTTTGTCTGTCTGTGTACAATATAACTCAAGAACGGCTGGATGGATTGGTTTCATACTTGGTGTGTTGGTGGGGTGATGAAAGCTGGAAATGATTAGATTTTGGCCCCCCTAGCGGTTTTCCTTGGTACTGCAGCGCAACTTCCGGTTTTGCTATCTAGTGTTCTGAACAAGCTATGGTCACGAATTTTAAGTATTAGATAGCTCTTGTGCTCAGGAATAAGTGACATAAGTTTGGGCCTCATGGCGACTAGTTTGGGGATTTTGGTCAAAAACGTCTGAAGTGGATAACTCAAAAAGGGGGAGGGGGCGCCAAGGGGCTGTTCATGAATATGCTGACTTTTTTTACTAGAAATTACGTCATCTATGACGTCATATAAAGTACAAACATCGCCCTTTGAAGGTCTCGGACCGGATTTTCTTTTACGATTTCGAAGGTTGGCGGACAGCCTCAGGCCAAAGGGCTACAGTTCCTCTTTGAAACGTAGGACGCGAAACTTAATCAATATGGTGAAAGCCGTTTACTGCCTCTTTCGACAAACCTATTGGTATCGTCTACTGTCTCTTTATTTGGGATAGAATATGTAGTAAAATTTTAATTTGGGCCCGAAAATAATTTTCTAACACTTTTTTGATCGAAGCTGCTTGGAAAAAACGAATTTTCCCAAGATAACGGCCTACGTAGAGAAACTAAATTCTTCATGGTTGTGTAAAATGGAAATTAGAAAAATTCCATGTGATAACTTTTTTGCAATCTCCGATGACGTAAATTCATCGAAATCACAAGAAAAACGAAAAAAACGCATTACTGTTTCAGCGGTCTAATACAAAAATGGTTTTGCTGGCCGACCAACTACTCCTCGCACAAAAATAATACAACCCATGGGCTTTTCAGGAAATACGAAAAATCTATGCTTAGCTATAACGATCACCAAGCAATAGGGAGCAAACGTTAGGGAGACAACAGCGCACTTCCGGCCTATTACACCACCCTTAAATCAGGTTTTGTGATGTTTAGGTTAAAGACATTTTATTGTTAGTTTTGACCAGGCTTAATGTGCTGTTTGTTAATCTTGTTTAGATAATTAAACACTATTACAAATCTTAGTATGTCCACAAGAGAGATAGAAATCAGGATAGATATAGCAAATAATTAACACATACTACAAAAATTGAATGAAGAAAAATGTGGTAGAAACATAATTGCACCCAGATATACGATAAAACATCATTCATCTTTTGTCAAAATATGGCGGCTGCTAAGGGTTAAAAGAATTGTAGTCGAGTCGTGCATTGTAACCGGTGCAATGGCCTAGTGGGTAGAGTGTTCGCCTTGCATTCGGTAGGTCGTGAGTTCGAACCCCGGCCGGGTCATACCAAAGACTTTAAAAATGGTACATGCTGCTTTCTCTGCTTAGCACTCAGCACTAGAGAGAAAGAGTATGGAAGTTAAACACACATCACTACCAGCGGACCAGCCCCCTGCTGTAGTGGCTTGCACATGTGTGGCCCAAGGGCTACTCGAAATGGAGATGGGCGCCACCCCAAAAGCATCTGCACAGATGTAAGGGTAACTTTAACTTTAACTTTAACGTGCATTGTCTATCATCTAGAACATATTACGTTAGACAAGACATGTGTGTGTGTGTGTGTGTGGGGGGGGGGTATGTGTGTCCATCTCTATCAGTGTAGGCAAATTAAGATTAATTTCATCTTCACTATTCTAAGATTATGCATTTTTGCAGAATTAAAAATGTTACCAATATAATATATGCTATCTAATGCCTAGTTAGTTAAGTTCAGGTTCAAATTACCAAGAACCTAATCATCTTGCATTTCATTATCTCATTATTATCTAATCTTTTTTCTACTGAACTTTCATTTTTTGGTTAAAAATGTATTATTGCACTTCAAAGGTCTGACCGTTACAACACAGCCTAATTCTATTTAACATTATAAAATTCTAATAAACAGTACCATCAAACATGTCAAATTGGGCTGTGTAGATCGACGGCGAGACCCAGCTCCATCTGATGACCCAGACAGCAGGAGACCGACTGAAGAAGTGCCGGGAGATCCTGGAAAGGAACAAGGCTGAGATAGAAGCCTCCCATGCACAGGGTCCGACAGGGGGCGCTCCTGCTTCTGACTGCTGCGACAACCTCGGCCAGCTGGAGTACGACCCGAGGTTCCTGCAGCAGATTGTTAACGACAGCTGTGCTACGTTTACTGCAGGTACGTTATTTGCTTTCATTTGATGTATTTGGATTGAATAAATCGAGCATCGTCAGTTACCGGTCACAAGCGTACTTTTTGTACGTAATAAACGGCACATTACGTTTTAGACACAAATAATGTTAATCTCCTTGTTTTGTAGATAGGTGTGTCTTTTCTATAGGTAGTAAGTTTTCAACCTCTGCAAAAAAAATTGTAAATATGCTCTTTGTTTAGGAAACGGTGATAACACAGTCCGCCCGAATGTCTACGACACCATGAAGTCTAACATACATGAGATGTCTGGGGTGACCTGGCAGTATTATGGCGCAAAGCTGGGCGAGTATCACCAGTTCCCTAAGAACGACAGGTCATGTGAGGGCAATGACCACAGGTTCAGGTAAGATGCAGCTCAAAAAATGAGATCTGTTGTTATAGTGTAATGATTAATTTGTTCAATAGCCTTGTAAACGTTAAAAAATTTCCTAATGTAAGGACAACGATCGCTTAGTTAGTGTATGCTCACCATAGTCACCAAAGCTACATAACGTATGGTATTTCCAACTCCAATTCGTTGTCACAGAAACTGGTACGTGGGTGCGGCCTCTCCTAAGAAGAAGAACGTGGTGATCGTGATGGACGTCAGCGGGTCCATGAGGGAGCCCCCGGGTCCGGAGGAGCAGAACAGACTCAACCTAGCAAAACAGGCAGCTCTGACGGTACTGGAAACCCTCACACCAAGAGACTGGGTGAGTCAGACAGTTAGATCTCTACAACTGGATATGAGTCCCATGTACTGGCGAGTTTATACGGTCGAAACTGTTCTATCAGTCAAATGTACTAGTATTGATTTGTTCTGCTATTTCATTCTGATGACGCTAAAGAAGGATGATGGATGTATCTCGAAAAGTGCAGAATTGATATCCAAATCTAATCCAGTTGTAGAGATTTGATTGTATTTAGATATTTTTCACTTGTATGTCTAAACTTCACAAACGTATCATAACCTATAGTTTACGATTGATTGGCCAGCATAAAACAGTACATTAGTAACGTTATTGAAACAAATCAGTAGGAGTGACGGGTTGAATAGAAGTACTAATGGACCCTTCCAGCCGAACACCATAAATCCAGATCCCTGTTCGATCTCGGGTTCTATTTCAAAACCTCGGTCAAAAACGGCGCGAGTTGCAAAAACATGGCCGCCGCAGCTATTAAGCTGAGAAAACCGACTGACTTCGATTTAGCTTCTTGGACCGTGAAATCCTCTCAGAACGGGCGAGAGAAAAATGCTATGCATTCTTTGTAGAAGGCTGCATCCATTGGATACAGTCGTTTGAGGAGGGGACGATTATAGTTGCGGTAAGTGCGAAATAATATCAGTCAAAGCTTAAGCGGGAGGCGCTTCATAATATTACCTTGTTGGTGGGCAAGAGTGGACATGCGGTCGATGCAGGTGTAAAGATGGGTAACGTTACGTATATATGTGACAGGTTTTCTACCGCGTTTGTTGCATGCATGGTATATGCATACATGCTCAAGAGAAAAACCAAATTAAGAAGAAAGCAGCTCGGTCACTCACGGAGCTTGTACCACATACCAAATATAAGACCCAACTACAAAGTCCGCTAATGCAGAGTCCCGTCTCTTCTACGTACAGTCGAACCTGCCCAAGACGACCACCCGGGGGACCGGAAAAAAGCGGTCGATTTGGACAGGTGGTCGCTGAGAAGAGTATCGACTCAAAACATGCCCGATGCAAAGTATAAATGGTTTCCGTTGTGTTTAATGGCAAATAGCAAGCACACTGCACGCACGCAAAGAAGCGAGGTCTTTAATGTCAAATACAACACGCACACTGTAAACTGTGAATTTAACCCCAAGCTCTTATCAAGCTTTTAATCGATACAGTGTTTTAAAGCTCAATATTTGTACACTAACGTTTTAGACAGTAAGGGAACTTTGATGCTGTCAGTTACCATGCAAGCCTTTATGCGTCGCTGTGTTCTTGATCGCCGTATCAGAAATAACTACGGTGAACCTTTCGAATTCGATGCCCGGTATGTCCCGATAGCGTACTTTCCCACGGGTGAATATACAGTAAAGTTAGACAAAAGCACTCACACAGATCTTTCTTAAAAAGGTATGAGCTACACAGATCTTTCTTAAAAAAGTATGAGGCCATATACGTTTCAGCATTCGTTCACTTTATGATGATATTGATTTAAAAAAAAACTTCTGTAACAACTAAATTCGGATTTTCTTACAACGAAATTTCCTCATATATTACAGCTGCAGTAGACTGCCCCATTGACCCACCCATTGACCACCGCCATCTTTATTATAAACATAACATCGAAATGTCAGTCAAAATCCGACGCAAACTGGCCGATTTCGGCACAAAATCGCGCTAGTTATCATCAAAAATCGATGAAAACCTCAATTTTGAAAATGATGCGGTCGTTATGGGTCCCAATTTGGGTCGGTCGCGGTCGCGTTGGCCAGGTGGTCATTGAGAAAAGGTCGCTTAATGCTTACGTCGATGGGAAAAAAATCGGGACCGAGAAAAAGCGGTCGAAATGGCCAGGTGGTCGCTGAGAAGAGGTGGTCGCTCGGGCAGGTTTGACTGTACATTACTTTACATGTGCATCCTGCCCAGGAACAAAGTAAATGTAGCACCCACCCTTCCCAAACAACTATACTCGGCTGGTGTAGTCTTCAACAAAAAGGCATAGCATCTTTCTTTGGCCATTTCTGTCCCACTAGGGCTATTTTTGACCGAGTATTCGAAATAGAACAGGGGGTTCTATTTGTTCGATATGGCGTTCGGCTGGAAGGGTCCATTGGGAACTATGCTGATCCAAATGTCTTACTGAGGGACGACTGCAGCTTTATAAATAAGTCCACTCTACACGACATATAAGTTTTGCTTCGACTAAAAAATATAAAATACTAGAAAGGCCAACATTTGCTTGGGTGCAAATACAGCATTTCAGCCATACCCATTCCCACGCAACATTGGACTGTTTCAAGTCACCCCCTACGCAACCATTTTAACAGTAAGTTATTCTCGCCACTGTCAAAGTTACGTATCAAAACTAAACGCAAACTGGCCAATTTCCCCGCGTTTTCCGCCAAATAACATTTTCTCGATTGTCTCAACTAACCCTACCAAAGTCAAATCTGCCGAAAATGATTCATATTCAATTGCCATGCGGAATGTTGGTAAATTCAATGACGAAGACTTGTATTCTAACGTTCAATGCACGCACCCGATACTGTTGTCATTAGCGTTTCTTGTCGTTAAAAATGGGAAATCATTAGGCGATAGTATCGGGTATAGATTACGATCCAGTGTTCCAGATCGCTGCCATTAGCGAAGCTTGTCGGTGGCAGACTAATGGTCACTAATGAAACGCTGTGACGCGCATTGCGTGATGGGAGGAGAGCTGACCAGCTGATCAGCATGAACAAAATGGCGGCCCCCTTTTCGTAGCGATAGCCCGGTATCCAGCCGTATATAGCTCCCGGGTCTCTACTGTTCTCTCCGTATCAATATTAGCTCCCGAGCACTGTCCCGAGTCTCTTCTGTTCTCTCTACAAATGGCAGACGAGACTTGGGAGCTACAATATGGCTGGATACCAGGCAAGATGTAGCCTTATGTACGATCTAAAATCAAGTACGCGTACGTAACGTTTATATATATTTTCAAAAGATTATAGCATCCGCGATGATAGCACCACATTGATACTGATAGGAGCCATAGTTTTGATAGTTGCTTGTGGCACGAGGTATATTGACATCGGTTTATGCAAAAAATTATACATGTGTCATTTGAATAAGTATCTAGTGCACCCTTTTACCAAAATTTAGGTCATTTGGTTTTAAAACCAGGGTACAGGAGTCAAAGGTGTACGTTTTTGGTCATAAATTGGCCAAAAAATCGCAAAAATAAGCATTTTGTTGTACTTTACACCAAGTGTTATTGAATTTATATGTAGGGATTATCAAGGCACATCTGTGTCAAATTTCAGCTCATTCGGTTGTAATACCAAGGAACAGGAGTCAAAAGTGTCCATTTTTTTTTGTAAAAAAATGACCAAAAAATCGCAAAAATAAGCATTTGTTGCATTGTACACCAAAAGTGTTATTGAATTTATATGAAGGGATTATCAAGGCACATCTGTGTCAAATTTCAGCTCATTCGGTTGTAATGCCAAGGTACAGGAGCCCAAAGTGTCCTTTTTTGTCAAAAATTGGCCAAAAAAATCGCAAAAAAAAAGCATTTTGTTATACTGTACACCAAGTGTTATTGAATTTATATGTAGGGATTATCAAGGCACATCTGTGTCAAATTTAAGCTCATTCGGTTGTAATACCAAGGTACAGGAGTCAAAAGTGTCCTTTTTTTGATTAAAAAAATGACCAAAAAATCGCAAAAATAAGCATTTGTTGCACTGTACACCAAAAGTGTTATTGAATTTATATGTAGGAATTATCAAGGCACATCTGTGTCAAATTTCAGCTCATTCGGTTGTAATACCAAGGTACAGGAGCCAAAAGTGTCCTTTTTTGGTCAAAAATTGGCCAAAAAATCTCAAAAATAAGCATTTTGTTGTACTGTACACCAAAAGTGTTCTTGAATTTATATGGGGGCATTATATATTATCAAGGCACATCTGTGTCAAATTTCAGCTCATTTGGTTGTAATACCAGGGTACAGGGGCCAAAATATACAGTTTTGGTCTAAAATTGACCCAAAAAACTTAATAAAACCTCTTAAGAGACAGATATGAAAAAATTGGAAAACACGCCCGAGGGTATTAGCCCACTCTACCCTTGTGCTAAATTTCAGGTCATTCGGTCCAGGAACGACGGAGATGATTCGATTTGAAGATTTGAGAGAGACGAAAGAAAGAAAGAAGAAAGAAACATTACGAATACAATATATTTCACCATACCTATGGTATGGCTGAAATATAAATATGTACGTTTACAACTATTTGTTTCTCACTAGGGAGGAGTGGTGTCGTTCAGTGCCCGGGCAGAGGCACCAGAAGGGTGTCTCGGAGACAGTCTGGGAGAAGCCAACCCAACTAACATCGGGATTATGCAGGACTTCATCAACCAACGTGTGCCTGAAAGTGAGTTACAGCTTGTTTCCAATTGTCTAGATCATTCAACTTATCATGTAAAGTTCAGTTCAGTTCATCCTCGTATGAGGTGCCATTAACTTAACAATGTCCGACCATGCATCTCTGTCTAGCATGGCGGCTAGCAAGTTGTAGTCCTTTAACCCTCAAACACCCGAGTGGGGTCCATTTGGACCCCAGGCGTAAATTTTGAAGTACCATTTGAACATTTTTTATCTGACGAAAAAAATCCTTCCTTGACTTTGTCAGCCAATATCTTTTATACCATCTCCTAAGTTTTTATGAAGATTGGTACAATACTGTGGAAGCTATAAAGAAAGTCCGTGATCAGTCCGTCTGAGGTCCAAACGGACCCCAGCCAAAAAGTGCAGGTTTTGAAACAAACTTTTGAGTCTAACTCCCTAACTACTTATCCTATCACCACCAAACTTTCAGAGAATAGTAAACATGTAAAATTAAATCCTCCTTAAAACTTCTGTGTCATCACCATATAATATGACGACATTATGACGTCATTTAGCTTATAAGGGCGGCCATCTTGGATTTTGACTAATGAAGTCATGAAATTAGCATAAATTATAAATTTTGAATCATGAAAATAGCATTTAACTTCATAGAATTTAATTGTTGTAAGAAAATAAGCATGGTTTACCAAAAAAAAACTTGTTGAAATCGAAATTGGAATTTTTTTTGCAAAAATATGCCTGTCATCATTCCGTTGCCATGGCAACCCTAAATAATGCTAAATTTACTTTATTGACAAAAATATTTTGCAAACAATATTTTGTGATATATTACCAAGTTTCGTAGCTTTAGCACTAGCCGTTCATGAGTTATTGGACATAAAGGTTGCTGATGGCCTCAAAATTCCCCTCTCTGGTCAGAATGGGTTTAGCGCAAAACATGGTTCTTCTGATCTTTTGCATAAATTATGATAATGAGGTGGAATTAGCAACACCTTAACATGTCAAAATATTCCTCTTACATTGACGAAGCAATGTATGCACAATGATCACCGATAGGAATTGGAACTGAGATGTTATGAACAAAACATTTTGGGGTCCGTTTGGACCCCACTCGGTCATTTTAGTCGCCAAAAATGGTTGGGTGCTTCAGGGTTAAACCAACATCATCCTCCAGCACTTTCAAGTGTCAGGTTCGGTCGTCCCCTTTTTCTTTTTGCATCAGGTTCCCAGAGGAGAACTTTGGCGGCCATCTCCTCATGACGGTCTACATGGCCAGCAAGAGCCAGTCTTCTATTCTGAATAGTTCTAGTGACCGGGGGAAGTCCGTTGTACAGTTTTTTTTGTTTTCGATGTGACTCTGCCAGGGTACATTCAGAGCATAACGAAGCAGACGTGTGTAATTACCATCCAGTTTCTTCGACAGAGACTTAGTTAGTGTCCATGAGTCTGAACCATAAATCAAGATAGCCTCTACACATGCTTTAAATACTTTCAGCTTTGTGGTGTTTTGAATGGGGGCCTTCCATACCTTTGATAGGGCATGGCATGCACCCCAGGCTTGGCCAATACGAACATTGACATCATACACAGAGTTACTATTATAGCTGCCTAAGTACTTAAAGTCACTAACCCGTTCAATAGTGGACCCATCTCTGTCTAGTAAGGCCTGAGGGTGATCACTTGGATTTATGTGCATCACTTTGGTTTTTGAGGAATTGAGATATAGGCCAATTTACTGAGTGGCACATTCCACTCTGTGTAGGAGGTTTTGCGCAGCTTGGATAGTGTCCTCGAGTAGACCAATATCGTTTGCGAAGTCCAAGTCTGAAATGACCACTGCTGGGTGCCTGGAGCTCTGCCTTCGTTGCAGTGTAATAAAAGTGATTATAAAAAGGAAAGGTGCGAGGGGATCTACCTGTAAATCCCCTGTGTCAATCTTGAAGAAGTCAGTTTCCCCCTCTGGGGTGAGGACTGTAGCAGTTGTGTTGTCATACATGATTTTGATCGCATTAACTATTGGGGGTGGTATGCCATATGCTAACAGAATTTCAAACATTGTAGTGCGATTGACAGAGTCAAGGGCTTTTTTGAAATCAATGAATATGAGAACTGCTTCTTTCTGGTGGTTCTGGACCTCTTCTACAATCCTACGGAGAGCCAGAATTTGTCCTGATGTTGAACGGGAAGGTCGGATCCATTTTGATTTGGGCGGAGAAGTTTATCGATGAACGGTCTTAGTCTATTCAATAAGAGGCGGTTGTAGACCTTTGCAGCCACTTGTGTGAGGGAAATGCCTCTACAATTGTCGGGAAGTGTCAAGTTACCTTTCTTTGGAACAGGTACAATACCTGCACGACCCCTCTCTGGTGGCGTGTGCCCGGCTAGTGTCTGGTTACAGAAAAAAGGTAAGACTTTCGCTGGTCTTGGGGAGTTTCCATACTTCCAAAGGTAGGCCATCAAGCCCGGGGGCCTTCCCTGGTTTCATCTGTTTAAGAGCAATGTCTACTTCATGTTGTGAGAAAGGGTTGCAATTGATGTTGGTGTTCAAGTTAAACACTGGATTAATTGACACTCCAATGGAGCTGGACAGCGGGTTTTCGGCAGAGAGCAACTTGGAGAAATGGTTTTTCCACGTATTGAGTCTATCTTCGCCCTGGATGAATATGACTCCAGATTTCTTGCCAGACAGCTCATGGATCACTTTTAAGGCTTTCATGTGTTCCAGATCTGCGCACACTTCAAAAGACTAAAGTGTTTTACAAATTCTATTCTCTGTAGTTTTGTCATAAGTCTCTCTGAGTTGAGTCTGAGCGGCTTGAACATTGCTTGTTGCAGAACGAAGGGTGATTCGTCATGCAGCTGCAACTTCAGGGCTCTCGGCTGGGTTGATGTCCCTGGGTGGCTTGCGAGGGAGCTGTTTGGATCCAACTTCATTGCAGATTCTCACAAATTCACTGTACGACTTGCAGTTTTCTGGGAGCTCAGCAAAGTTCTAGGAAATGCAAGTGTCAATCTTGCTTGCCAGGGCTTCGTCGTCCCTAACTGCTCTCCAGTACAACTTTTTACGAGATGAGATTTTAGGTGCACGGATAGTTTCCTAATTGTCCTGCGTAATCATTGGTCCTCCGGTATAGGTGATAGATGATGCGGAGATTGCCGTCTGGAGCCTAAAGTTTCATGGTTTCTAATGCGACCGCTCCTGAGCGGTCGCGTGCTTCCCCGAGGAAAATGTCTCAGGGCGGGCTAGGTGGGTCGCTTTAGGCCCAGCGGCAGCCGGAGAACCAATTCTCTGTGGATAGATCACTACACGGTCATCCTTATATGGTGAGATGAGAGATCACCTGACCTTCTGACCAATGCCATCGCAGGACAATTAGTTTCCTAATTGTCCTGCGTAATCATTGGTCCTCCGGTATAGGTGATAGATGATGCGGAGATTGCCGTCTTTCGCACTAGTTGCACTTGTTACTTCTGCCCTTACCTTCCCTAAAACACGCCCAGTGTGTCCAAGTAGATCACACTCTTCTTCTTAAATCATAACTTACCCCAACTCTCATTTCATTTCATTCAATCTATCATTTATCCCCACTCTCATTTCACGCTATACAATCCCCATTCTCATTTCATACTATGCAAACCAACCTCTGTTCTCACTCTCATCTCAAGTTATATACATCATCAACTATTCCGACTCTCAACTCATTTTATACAAACCATTATCTGGTGCCGTTCGCATATATGCAAATCAACTATCAAGCTCGTAATAGAGATCACCATTTACCCCAGCACTTTACAACGCCTCGTTTAAGAATAAATGAACTAAGACTATGAATCTAAAATACAATATCTAGAGAGCACGACAAATGTCTCTCAAAACTAAAGCTGAAAACTATCAACCATCAGCAAACTAAGAAAGAACGTGCTACAGAAAAGAGACACACCACACAACAAAGTACTTTAATCATAACCTGAAGACATCAGGTGAATTCACGCATATACAAAACACATAGATACATATATGCAATATGCCTATCCAAATTCATCAAAGTCTATACAATCTTCTTTCCCTTTAATGAAAATGTAGAAGACTCTTGCTTTACACAAAAACCTAGAAGTCCGGACCAGTCCAATTTTATATCCTAAATCCAGTCATATCCAACCAAACAACATCTTCTTTACAACAATATCCAAACTCAGACTATGCTTCACTGGCCCCTCTACAGGTGCCCCTGCTCCTGACGTCAGAGAGCAGACCAATGTGACAGGGGTCGGAATTCCGGGCTCCTTCTTGTGGCGTACGTCCGGGCTTCCCCTAAACAGAAGCTCCGTAGCCTGGTCTGTCTCTTGTCGCTCCAATATCTCTGTTCGCTGAATCAGAGCTAGCGTTCTTGTCAGTAACATGCCACGCACAAACACCTCTGTTTTACCTGCACGTTAACTCTTTTCCTCATGACGACTTAGTGTCGAAAACCGGGGAACAAATACTTTACACCCCCAATCGACCTAGCGTCGAAAACCGGGGAACAAATACTTTACACCCCCAATCGACCTAGTGTCGAAAACCGGGGAACAAATACTTTACACCCCCAATCAACTTAGTGTCGAAAACCGGGGAACAAATACTTTACACCCCCAATCAACTTAGTGTCGAAAACCGGGGAACAAATACTTTACACCCCCAATCGACCTAGCGTCGAAAACCGGGGAACAAATACTTTACTACACCCCCAATCGACCTAGCGTCGAAAACCGGGGAACAAATACTTTACTACACCCCCAATCGACCTAGCGTCGAAAACCGGGGAAAAACATTCCATGCATTACACTCCCACTCGACCTAGCGTCGAAACCGGGAAAATGCTTACTAAAGACGAACAAACACAGAAAACAACGAAACCAATCAAAGAGTCGCCAGCTGACTCGGAACCACCACTGCTAGGACCAGGACTGGTGCTTGGTGCCTTGGTGCCACCGCCACGTGAACTAGGACTGGAGCCGACTGCTAACTCGGAGCCACCACACGTCCGGACTGGAGCCACCTGCTGAGCCGAAGCCGTCAATCCGCTGCGGGAGGAAAAGAAACAAAACAAGAGCCGCTAATGCCACCACCGCTATGGCCCGGGCTGGAATCGCTTCAGATTGTTGACTGCGTGAACCGGGACTGGAACAGCCTGCTGACTCGGTGCCGCCGCCGCGTGAACCAGGACTGGAGCCGCGTGAAGAGCCGAAGCTGGCCAGCGCCGCCATCTCCTGTCTAAATCGTGTAACCAAGAAAGACTGGTCCGCACCGGCTACGACAGGAACTGGTAAACAAAGACGTACATAGTTAACAAGGTGCAAGATGGCAAAACAACGTCGTAACATTCTCTCTTCTCAACCAAACCAACCACACTGCTGTCTGGTTACAAAGGGCCACAACGTGCCGATAACATGCCTCCCAGCAGCCTTTTACACAGCTTCTAAGCAACTTCCAAACCACAACTGGCATACACGCAAATCCAACCATGCCAAAAGAAAAGAACTCGAAATGCGGAATACAATGTTTTCCCCAACAAAATCAAACGACATCTAACCCCCATACACAATCTAATAATACAACGTATCCTCTAAGACAAATTCAATCGAAAGCAAAGCTTACGTAACCGTAAACTTTTTTCACCAAGCACCGGGATAAAATCAGGAATCTGAAGAAGGTGGCCCGTGCAGCACGGTGTCGCAGAGCCAGCAAATCTGCATATGAAGTCTGGCCTGGTGAAAGCTTCAGTTCCGTCGTCGAACAGGAGATCTGTAGACTAACTCAGAAACAAACATGTGAAAACCTGCGTCTCCCACTCGCCAATCCTCCTCGCTCGGAGCCGATGAACAAAACGTCGAAAGAAAACGAAAATATCCACAAATAATTAACATCTAATCATAAAAACACTTCCTAACTCGGCAATAAGGAAATCAAGGCAAACCAAGCAAGGAATGCATGTGAGGGGAAAATAATTAAGTCAACGTGTGTCCGGGCCTCGTGGCAACCCCTGCAGCCTGCACCAAATTTGTCTTGCTAATTTTCTGGCAAGTAAAACAGTTAGAGACACACATAAAACATATCTCACACCTGAAATCTTCCACAAATCTTGACAAGCAGTGCGGCTTCACTAGAAAAGAAACGCGCCAAATCAATTAGCAGAACACATTCCACACCTGGCGGCTGGTCATCGCAGCTGAGAACAAAGGAATTGTCGTACAGCATGCCCCAAAATGTATCTCGCCAAGGTGAAACCTCGTGGAACTAACTACAAGAGGAGAAAAGCTGGAATCACAACGAAGTCAGATGCCGACGTTTGGCGAAGACACGTACAAGAACAGGGCAACAAAGAATGTTAGCACATCAAACACGTGGCACAGGAAAATTCCCTCAAATATACAAAGCACGGAAAACAAGTTTCACCAAATTCACCAATTCACCAAACCTTCATTTTTCCCTTCTGAAGGAAGGGACCATGGATAGAACATTTCCGGGCAAACGTGTCTGCGCGTGCACTCTTCGAATCTAGTAGACATTTTCCTCGGGGAAGCTGCTGTGGTCGGAGCGTAGAAAAGCGTGGCAGCGGCTGACGGAGAACCAATTCTCTGTGGATAGATCACTACACAGTCATCCTTATATGGTGAGATGAGAGATCACCTGACCTTCTGACCAATGCCATCGCAGGACAATTACTGAGACGTATTTCAGTGGACACCATTCTATGGTCGCTGCCAATGGGGTTTGAAGAGTTGTACGCCTGACAGTCTTTGATGCTATTTCTCCACCTCCTTCAATCTGTAAAGACAGAAGTCCGGCAATCTGTGCCAGGTTCCCCTTGGGGGATCCCCATGTCCACAGCCTTTTCTTGGGTTTCTGAAACGAGGCATAACCAATTAAGAGGTTGTGCTGTTGAATAAACTCAATAAGATGTTGTCCGTTTGTTGCTAGGTGGTAGGAGATAAAATAAATAATATGGCATGCGGTGGTGTGGTCTTAGGGTTTCTTCTGATAGTCATTGCTACTATGCGGTCAGAGATTTTACTGACTGATGACACTAAGGGAAGTATGGATGTAGCCACTGCAATGCCCACGCCCCCAATGGTTGAGTTATTGGAGTTCTTAAACGCAGACGAGGTAAACTGTGTGTTGGAACACAGGTCCTGGGCAAATGTCTGGTTCGTAACCAGTATGCATAATACGATGTTATTGATCTTGATTGAGTACTGGACAACGCCCCTCAGTTGGGGCAAAGCGTCCAGGGAGAGTGCTGCGCCTTAATGTCCCCTGAGGCGTCGGAGAACTGCCTCCTTGAACTTTGGAGCGTCTGTGATCTCCGTGACCTCGTATGGTAGAGAGTTCCAATCTCTCACGGTGTGTGGGAAGAAGGAATGTCTGTAGCAGTCTTTGTGAAAAGGTAGAGCCTTGTAAGAATTTGGGTTTGAGTGTCGCGATTGGCGCGGTACAGGCTTTAGATGAGTTTCGACCGGTAGGACTACTTTATGGTGTCTTGCTTTCTGTAAAATTGTTAATCTATTTGCTGTCCTTCTGTTGCGTAAAGTATCCCACCCCAAATCAGAGACAAGTTTAGTGACACTGTCATAACTATGATACGAATTTGTGACAAATCTGGCCGCTCTTTTTTGAACGGACTCTAACTTAGCAATGTGCTCCTTGTGGTATGGATCCCAGGCAGCGCTGGAATACTCTAAATGTGGTCTAACAAGGGATGTATATGCATTTGTTTTGACTAATTTGGGGCAGTTATAAAGATTGCGTCTCACAAAGCCTAACGTCTTGTTAGCCTTGGAAGCAATGTACTGTATGTGTTGTGACCAAGAGAGCTGGTTATTGAGCGTGACTCCTAAGTATTTGTGGTTGTTAGTCTCGGCTAGAACATGACTTCCTAGTTTGTAGTCATAGAGTTTAGGTTTACGTTTGTGGGTATAACGCATAACAAAACATTTGTCCGGGTGTAATTTCATCTGCCATGTGTTTTGCCATGTATCTAATGTATTGATGTCCTCTTGTAAGAGGATGTGATCTCTGTCACTGTTTATCTCCCTGTAGATGACACAGTCATCCGCAAAGAGACGGATGTTAGAGTTGAGGTTGTCAGCCATTAATATATACTAAGAACAGTAGTGGTCCCTAATACCATAATTTTGGAGTTTTAGGAGTAAGCGGTCATGAGGTACCTTGTCGAAAGCATTTGCGAAGTCGGTTATAATCATGTCAGTTTGCGACTTGTTATCTAGAGAAAGGGCTAAGTCAGTTGTAGTTAAAATAAGTTGGGTTTCACATGAACGCTTTTTCCTAAACCCATGTTGTTTGTCAGATAATATAGAGTATTTGTCAAAATGATCCATCATCTGTGATTGCACTATGTGCTCCATAACCTTACTACAAACACATGTGAGAGAAACAGGACGATAATTTGCAGGATCAGTCCTGTCCCCCTTTTTAAAGATGGGAGAGATATTGGCATGTAGCCATGGGGAAGGGATTTGACCAGTTTCAAGTGATTTCTGGCAAATAATAGTCAGAGCAGGGGCTAACTCAGCAGCTGCTAGTTTGAGGATCCTTGCTGGTAGACCGTCTGGTCCACCAGCTTTGTGTGGATTCAGATCTTTTAGGAGTTTGGTAACTCCGTTCACATTGATGGAAAAGTCAGGCATAGTGGGGAAAGAACTACGGAGGAGGTGGGGCATGTGTTCCTCCTCTCGTGTAAAGACAGAGCTGAATTGGTTGATAAGGATGTTAGCTTTGTTTCTGAATGTGTATTGAATGCAGACAGCAGTAATCATAACATCTGTCATAATCTTGTTTAGCTCTGCTATGGCGGATTGGTGAGCAAGAGTTTTACAATTCAATGTTGACAAGATGATCGAATTACTTGGTGTTAGAAGACCTCTTTCAGAGGTGGGATTCCTCCTAGTAGCCTTGTCAGGAGGGAGGGAGAGACTTCCACTGACCTGGAGGAGGGAGGGTTGGTGCTGGATTTAGCCTGGTTGCCACCAGCTATAGTCGATCTGCCACGGAAGGACATCTTCGTGGTTTCGAATGGCTGCAGTGTTTACACTGTGATGTAGTGATTCTACCACCCCGCAGTTGTCCGCTAACTGGACTAGGGAACGTAGAATACAGGTACGTGCGCCCAGCGTCGTTGTGAGTGCTGCCGTTGGCAGGAAGGAAGGTTCCAGCTCGTCCGCCAGTACTGCACATACACCTCGCTGCGACCCGAGGTTTCACCGTGGTACTGTACTATCCCAAATATGATCTATCCCAAAAGCGCTTTTAGGATAAAAGCACTTCTGGGATAGTCCTGCATCCTAAATGTGCTTCTATTCTAAAAGCGCCCTAAGCCAGAGCGCATCCTGGATATCCCAAACGCGCTACTTTGTCGCCGTCAGTCATGGTGATTGACAGGACCGCAAGCGGCGATTGTTTCCAAATTTGGTTCGACCTCGCGAGACGTCGCGACAGTCTACTTGCGAGAGTTGCGCGAATTCCACCATTTAGAGTCATTTATTCAAGACGTCTTGTTTCTGAAATAAAAGCATTGATGGACTGCATGTGATGATATATATCTGCAACAGTCCTTTTAGTTAGTGATGAAATTTCTCAAAGCCCTGTCGTAATGTATAGTAGCTTTTATTTCTCCTTTATGGATATGAAAAGAAAAGATAACAAATCTTCTAATGAAAGTTATATTTATTGCAAGTTAATGCACAGAGGTAATTATACACTGCTGAATACAATATGTATACAGTGTACACAGATGATGGGACATTTATCAAACTTAAATCCATGCAGATTAAACACTATTTTGTCCTTTTGATTCTCACTATATGATTTCATCAATCTAATTGTGCATGGAAGACACAGAAAGCAATTCTCAATAGTACATCCCAAGATGTACTACAAAATGTACCATATAAAATGTATTACAAAATGTACCATAATAAAACATGATGACAGTCAGTGAAAACGTCCAGCTGCACATTGATCAATTCCCCAAGCCATTCAGTTCCCATGTTGTATTCTATCGCAAAAGTGCTTCTGGGATAGAAGCAGATGTTCGTCTAACAAGAATAGTAGATTGTCGTCTATCCTAAAAAGCGCTTCTGGGATAAAATGTGCTTCTATCCTAAAAGCGCTTCTGGGATATCCAGAATACCGACGGTCGCAAGTGAAGGAGCGCATTCTGGATATCCTAGAAGCGCTTTTGGGATAGAAGCACATTTGGGATAGATCTGCATCCAAAATCTGCTTCTATCCTAAAATCGCTTCTAGGATATCCAGAACACGTCGCAAGCGAAGAAGCGCATTCTGGATATCCTGAGTGCGCCCCTGTCGAAGGAGGCCAACATCTGTCTTCTCCTGTGCAGGGTGACTATGTTAATGGTTTGCTGAATTTTAGCTTCTGGTTTTGATTCGAACTATCGAACCGGAGATAGCGATACTACCTCGGTGTGTGGGGTCCATGCAGTCAACACGTCGCGAGAAAATGGCAGCGGTCACTTCTGGCGATTGTTTACACCAAAGTTTCCATATTTAGTTCGACCTCGCGACACCTGCCGTAATCTACGTGATGGAAATCCGCAGTTTATAAAGCAAGCGCTGAACCTAGAGTTTACGTGATTATGTGAGGATTAGATCGTGCCACGGAGTCCCCCAAAATGATTTGGTTTGTGCAAACTACGTTGATATGGTGTAAGTATATGCGATCTTCTATCACAATCAAACCCGGAAGTGACCGCGTGGGAGAACAAAGATGGCGGCCTCAGGTTGACTACGAAAAATTACATACAAGATAGTCTCCGCCTCCTAAGATATTAAGCTCCTCCCACAAGTGCGCGTTCTGGATAAACACGCCGGCTTATCCTGAATGCGCTCCGACAGAAGCGCTTTCAGGATATCCAGATTGCGCTCCTCGCTTGCGACGCGTTCTGGATATCCCAGAAGCGCTTTTAGGATAGAAGCACATTTTGGATGCCGGTCTATCCTAAAAGCGCTTCTATCCTAGAAGCGCTTCTAGGATAGACGACAATCTAGGACGTGACAGTACGGTAGTACGTCGAGGCCACGTTTTTAGAACGTAGTAACAAAGGACAAACGTCGGAGAACTCAAAATAAAATAGCTGTGTTGGCACTACGCAGCCTAGCCCAAGGTACCTGAAGGTGGGAGGGGGTACGGGCTGTGTAACGTAAACAATGTGAAAGGTTGGCTAACTAAGAAACAGAACACATAAATGAACATAAGAGAACTTTAAACCCTATCTAAAGTCCAAGCTTCGTGACCTCTGACCTTCACTCATTGTAAACGCCGCCAATGAATGCCGTTTCCTTGATTATGTATTTGTGACTATGAATGGTGACTATCTATGATAATCTCTGTTGAAAATATGAAACAAAACTTGTGCCTGATCATTCTACTGACAATAATTTCTTACGTGTCTTGCCTAGCCATTACTGTGTACGCCGAAGGATTCAAGAAAGCCTTCAACATGTTTCATGAGGCTAAGAACAAAAAGCCGGTAAGGCAATGTTCTCACGACTTAACCAACATTTCCACATTCTATTCATTTATACTGTTATGCTGTATGATGTTGATTACTTTCTAGTTTGATGAAAGTGAGCGTCGTTAACCGGTTGGATTATGTAATTATCCGGATTGTCATTTTGTGTATAATTCGTCGTAAAATCAGCTAGGTTGTTTTCTGACCTGTTGCAAATCAATCAGCATTGCCCTCGGTGTTATTATAGTTATGGTCCTTGGTCAGGAAACTATAAACGCCGACACACTACGTTGGTAATAGGCCACTTGCAAGGCGTCATGTTGCGCCTTAAGCACTGAATGAAAACTGGGCTAGTAAATGCTATCAATGCCTATCATCAAATACCCAATTCAATTTGGCACAAACATTTGTAAATTAGATACAATACCATCAACAATAAGGAATGAAGCACCTATAAAGATTAATGGTGGCTTTCTCCAAATGATAAATATCCCACAGGAGCAGTTTGAAGACTGCTATAACATCATCATTTTCCTGAGTGATGGGTCACCAACAGATACCTACTTCTCACTGGACGACATTGTGAAAGGCCAGGATCTCATGGTAAGGCGAGATCAAACAACCCTTGAAGACGTTCATAATTATGCAAACAGAAGTTTACTTATTATACACTATCACTTATACATTTGGCATAGTAAAAGTACCAGCCAGCTTGACTTAAGATTTGCATTTGTTTTACATCAACCACTGGCGATGATCGCTCAAATGACGTAGGGGACCTTATCCCGTATCTGTTCTTGAAAACAAATTCAATCGTTTGACGCACTTGCCATTTCACACAGGAGCGTTCTGTACACATCTTTACCTACGGGCTGGGAGCCAGTCTCCAACAAGCTAGTAGTGGCTGGGCCAACGACCCCAACAATCCATTTGTCAGGCTGCCGGCATTGGAGTTCCTCGCTACTCTTGCAGACCAGAACAACCACCAGATCACGGGCGCTGTGGAGTGGACGGTAGGGACCTCCTTCGTTTAATAGTTAGAAGGCTTTTTATATCGGAGAGAATTGGCTGACCGTTCTCAAAGTAAATATCAAAGAAATAACGTGCATCATCGTCAACCTCAGTGCAGAGGACTTGCCAAACAACATACGTATGCGACAACGGGAACATGCAGATACAGATGCGAACTCGAATAACTTTGACGATCAGACAAAACCACACATCTGCTTGACAATATCCATTTACCGCATGACCCACATACAGGGGATCTGGACCAATACACCGGAAGGTGAACATTTTGTAGGGGTGTTATTCCTATAACATCCATAATAAAATCACCTGCCGCCGAAAAAAACGAACACGTGCATCATCACCAACCTCAGTACAGAGGACCTACCAAACCACATAGGATTCAGACAACGGGAACATACAGATACAGATACGAACGCGCATAAACGTGACAAAACTAAAAGTCTTTCGCCAGAGGTTACCCTCTGGTCACAGACTAACAATCGATATAATGTATGTACGCTGTCCCAAATATTAAACTTAAGATGTCTTTATTGTTCTTTCGTCCACTAGAACCGTTACTGCACCCAAGGACTCTACGGATCATGTTTTAGCACAAACAGGGATCCTCAAGGCGTGGGACCGTGGGGCAGGACAGAGTATATAGGTAAGTGTCAGGATCATTTGTGACTGTTTGTCGGCTTACTTGGTAATTAGAAAATGATCTATCCGTATAGACGTAATCTAGCTACTTTTAAAATCCAATTTCCCAACAAATGTTTATTTTTTTTATCTTGCCGTGCACAACTCCAGATGACAACGAGGGAGACAAACTGAAGACCATCATGGGCAGCTACTACGACTTCTTCCCGTTCTCATCCGACCCTGAGCCGACCTACTCTGTACCAACCAACGACGAACATCTTGGTATAGTTCCACAACTTATTTCTGTTTACCAGTACTTGATGAATACCATATTTAGATGGATATAGCTTTTTTCATACATGTAACATGTAATATTTGTGCACGTGATGCATGGTGTTTTCTGAGCAAAATTGTAGACTCTTTCACTTCTTATGCTGGTAAACGATATCAATTTGTCGGTCTGTTGTCTTACAGAGGTCTACAATTTTCCCAGTGACTTTCATTGTTTGTTAACGTTCTCCCTCACTGCAAAAACGTCTAGACAATGGCGATTTCTTTCCTTGCAAAGTGTAGGTATAGCCCAGACCACAATGCTCCATGTTCTCTAAACTTTGAGATTGCTTATTTATTACAACATGTCTCTCCTCCACTACTGTCCTGACGACTGCCCTTTTATGGCATATTGTTTCTATTCCAGGTCTGGTGATCAATGCCGCGATACCAACCATTGACACCTCTGGCACGTTCTTCGGTGTGACAGCTGTGGACATCTCCATGGACGTCGTGTTCCGTGAGATCGCCAACTTCAACATCGGCAAATATTCATACGCCTTCCTGGTGGACAGAGAGGGTGAGTGGCAGATCACATGGTAAAAGTGTTGCACAATCAATATTGTATTTGTTTATCAATGACATTAATTCACCTTAAGTCATTTATTCATCACAACTTTTTTGTAACCTTTAAGCGAATATTTTGAAGTTTTGTCTTTTTGCACATTCATTATGGCACATCACATGGTATGGAATTGGCTGATAAATCAAATAGTAAGTACAGAAATCAATTGGACATGGGATACTCTTCTCGTACCTCCGCAGATGGCCGAGTCCTGATCCACAGAAACCTGCCCAAGCCGATGGAGTGGCTGTCAGAGCCAACTTTTCTTGGTTTGGAGGCGATGGAGGAAGCTCTCAGGTCACGGGAGGTCACCAAGATTCTGAACGGAGACAGCGGAGACTATTACACTATGGTAATGTGGTGCAGATAGGAAAAAATCACGTGAACATGTGTTATGCTACGTTTTAAATTCCATCAATGGCCTTTCTTTCAGTTGCTAAAAGACTTTAAGAGAAGGGTCAAACAAGAGGTAACATTGAATGTCTTTCATAAAATGTTGATCTAGATTATTTTGATATACGAACCCCTTCAGTAAGAAAACACCAGTGCTCATGGCTCTTAGATCAACATCATCGTCATCATCATCTTGTTCGCCGCATGGCAGTATGTACAGAAGCCGACCATCACTGACATTGTTTTGTACATTTTATGTTGGATTTGATTATGCTGGGTATAATTTGAAGGAATGAACATTAGATAATGACATCTTTATACGATTTTCTTTTTAAAAGTATCGATTTGCTCAAAACGTATCTTTGTATTTTCATCACTTCTGCTTACACTGTCTATGCCTGATATCCAGGTAAAAGTCCCCATTGCCCGTGGAAACGCCCAGTTTGACGGAGCCGTGACCATAGAGAAAGCTGCAACCTTCTACTACGAACCCATTCCTGACACCAAGTACAGCGTGGTGCTCTGTCTGTTCGAGGATGATGAGACCATAGCCATCCCCACTCCGGTGATTATCTCTCTGAATTAGTTTCCACTAAACTTACATGAGTCGATTTATGGAAGTGGCGAAAAATACTATGGCATGATTTGTTATGATAACGCACATTTCTACTTAGATAGACCGCAAAAATTGGACCTGAGAACGATAGAACCTACATTCTTTAATGAATGAATGAAGACCTTTATTGCACATTTTTGCCCCATGGGTTAAGTACAGGTCACATGGTCAGAATCTACTACTGAAAGTTGTCATATGACTCAAAAAGCTGGCACAAGTTGTCACAACTTGAGCTCGCCGCCACTTCTTCTCTGTAGTTTTCCATGATGTATCGTCTTGATCACAACATTGGTTCAATTGGTGATTGAACCACTGGCTGCACAATAGTTCTTCATCGTATGTTTTACTTCATTGCAAACCGACAGCACGGATGAACTTAGAATCATGGCAATATAAAACGATTTTATCTGGTCACAGGTGAATCCTGAAAACGGCACTGATGCGCTGTACCACCGACTGGACCTGCTGTACATGAACAACGCCACCGGTGATACACAGTTCTGTAGTCTGTATGGAGAGTACGCCACACCTGATGACTCAACTATCAAGGTATGTCAACATTCCAATAAACTCGACACATTAGCGCCACATTAAACTATATGTTGTATACTTTAGTGCATAGAAATAATGTCCTTTTGATAACCAGTATATACTAGAGATTATGCACCTACAACTGGCCTTAACATGTGTGTGTCATGATCAAACTACAGAAACATCTCACTTTAAATAGGTTGTAATATGTCAGCCTTATTCATCATAGTCACTTGTTTTAGAAATTAGTTGATGTAAGAATATAAATACATCCATTCTTAACTTGCAGTTCCCACCAGAGGCCTTTACTGATCCTATTAACTACCTGAACACTTTGGAGACGTTTGAAGATGTAGTGGACATTGAAATGTTCATCAATGACTTCACAGGATCCTGGGCCAACCCAGGTAAATTATGGCGACTGTGCTTTCAAAGTCTGTGCATCTGAGGACTGCCTCTCTTTTCCTCCTGTGGATGTCATTGCGAATCTGTTTTACACTTTATACTTTATTGTCCATTATATATTTATCAGAGATCGACAGTTTTCGGCAATCTTGTAGATTTATTTGGTCATCGTGTTAACCTTAATGATATATGTCAAACAATGCTAGATTACACCTTATTCTATGAGGCTCCACGTTGTTACCATCTGTGTACAACTTTGAAATGATGCAGCTCACTCAAATTTATATTGTAGATAACAAACGCCTTAACTAGCTCTACATGACTTAATATGTCAAGTAGATATAGAAGTCCCAACTCTACGTATTGATTAAAAGCCTCAACTTTCTCTTTTTCTCTCTCTCTCTGCTCTTCTTACTCCGACGGCCTCGGCAACCTTTTGTTTGTTTGTTTGAACCTTTATTCATTCATGAAAGCTCAAATCGGCCTGCAAGCCGCTTTTCATTGAGGTCATGAGGGAAGAGGCAAGTGTCAGACAAAGTATATCTGACATTATAGTAGTAGTTAATTTTCTGTTTTATGTACTTAATTGGCACTATTTTATGTATGTATTTGTTGAGTTCATTTATTTGTGTATTTTGTTATGTGGCACCGTTAGGATAAGTTTTTAAAACTTGAGTGCAGCGCCACACTGTCTTTGTCATGTGTTCTTGAGTAAAAAAAAAGGTTAATGTCCGTCTTTACACAGGTCTCATAGACGGTATCCGAACTGACGTAATCCTGTCTGCTGAGATCGAGCAGTACTGGAGGGAGAACGGAACAGAATCTGTGTGGAGGTAAGGAGTCCCTGGTGGCAATCCAGTGAGCATAGTTACGTCAGCAAAGTAGAGGGAAATTACCAAAGTACCATTAATACGGAGCGATACTGTACATTATGCCATACTTGTGACGCGAAAACGTTCGATACGGGTGTTCCGGACCGGATGATAACTTTCCGTACGGCCCGGGCTTATCACACGGGCTCCATTCGAATAAATCGAACTGTTTCGAGCGGGCCGGTTGGCAATTCGAATACCTGATTCGGACGTTGGAACATTGCTGTTGCAACACTTATTGTTCGAGGGCACCAAATCTGTTCAACTTCTGGCGCATTTTGCATCAAAACATGGGTTTTCTCGGGTGGGTATGACATAAATAAAATACAACACGGTGTATTCCGCATCACCCTCGGTCTCAGCCCTCCCGCGGGTCGGATCACCCTCCGGCCTTCGGCCGTCGTGCGATCCGACCCGCGGTCGGGCTGATACCTTGGGCGATACGGAATACACTGTGTTGTATTCTATATATATTATGGAAGTAGTAGTGGTAAGTTGTTTGATGATGAGATTTTATGACCCATATTACTGAGACAAAACATCAAAGTTTTAGAAGCACTGATGGTTTCAGTTTTGCTTTAGCTTTAGTATTTTCATTAGTCGTTTTTGTCTATTTGTCTTTGACAGATACTTCGGCACAGAGAACGGTGTGTTCAGAATTTTCCCAGGAATCATCACAGACAAGCGGTACGACCCGACCCGGCAGACATGGTGAGTCGTGTGGAGTGTTCTGACATCAAACCAGAATAGATCTGATGGATGGTATCGTAGAAAACAAACATTAAAGCGTGGTTGCGTTGGTAAAGTCTAACGAAATACTGTACCATTTAAAGATAATGTTAACAGAAGTACAACGTATAAAAATGACAAAAGTTAAACGTTTGCTTCGACTTATCTGTAGGTATGCGCGCGCGCTGAGCAGACCTGACGACTACACCTTCTCTCGTCCGGTTGAAAGTCCTTTTGGTGGCGGCAACATGGTCACCATCAGCAGAGTCATCTTTCACACTAAGTACTCATACTCATCTAATGATATCTGTATTCGAAATCTGTCATCACAGGCTAAAGGAATACAACGTATGTTATCGTTCCTAACTCTTATTGTTTTCCTCAAAAATAGAAATGATAACATAGCTGTTTATTGTTTGCAGAACTGAAGAGCTATTGGGAGTCATTGCAGCTGACATCACGGAGACGTACTACTACTCTATGTTGTATACTGAGGTTAGCGGCAATATCGTTGTTAAAGAGTCAAACGCTAAGTTGATTGGAACATTATAGTTTAATGAAGTCTTTTAAAGGAACTATAAGCGAATATCAACCTTTTGACCGTGTTTGGTCTTGAGCGAGATTCGGTGATAGCATTTTCCCTTGAAATTACAGATTCCTGAATGTCTAACTGATGAATATGACTGTTTCCTATTGGACGACAGTGGGTAAGTCTTGCTATAATTGTTTTAAAATAGACATACCTACACTAAAAAAGAGTTATCTAATTGGGTACACAACGTCACCTGCATTGATCTCTCTTTTCATAAACTGTCTGCCTGTTGTCTGAGATGATATCATACAATGGTGCCTTATTGGGAAAGCCTGGATCCTCCTATATCCTGATAAATGCATATATTTATCTACATTCATATATGATTTGGTTGAGTTAATCTATGGTATGCTTGATGTTTACAGTAACATATATCAACATATCTATCCCAATGTCGCTCTTATCGCCAGCCATTATGTTATTTATTTATACTATATTTGATAAAATCAATGGCTTGACACAATACAACCTCTTCCTGTCCTTTATTGTCTTTTAGCTACTTCATGGAGTCGCTGGACAACACAACAATCTACTATTTATCAACATTCAACAACAACACCCGGGACATGGAGCACGATCACCTGACTCACAGGTTCCCCTGGCTGGCAAAGGAACTCATCATGAGAGGAGAATATCTCAGAGTAAGAGAAGTCTGACTAATCAATATACACCCATATACAGTAATTCAAGGCATCAGCTCATAGATTCCGGCCAGCCCGGTGTGTATCTGATTGGTCAGAATTTGAATCGACTTCTCGAATTTCCTTCTGTTAAATTAAAAATTTCAATGTGAGTTTTGTTGTTCTAAAAAGCGAATTAGATTTTGGTTTACAAATGCAATCCGTATATGTAATCTTCTTACAAATGTGTGTACCAAAGAACAAATGTAAATTTTAAGAAATTTCACAAAGGAATTTACACGTATCATTATACAGCAAGGGATATATGCAGCATACAGGAGTTTGCAAGTTTGGGTAGGCTATATGATAATAACGTTAATGACCGCCAAAAATAGTTACTCAAGCAACTGGATATGGTTTTGAAACGGTCAGACGTTTCGGAAAGAATCCACTTTCCTTCGTCAGTGACACTGAAGTGATCTGCAAGAAACAGGTCTTTTATACTCTAACTATGAATGAAGACAATTTCAGATGTCCAATAGGAAAGGTTGTAAGACAATTCAGACTGAAGACAATTTGGATTCCAAAGAAAACTAAGCTAAGCCAAAGTCAAGCTGAAGACAATTTGGATTTCAAAGGATATCAAGGCTAAGACACAGTTAATACAAATGAGTCAATTAGCTCCTGTTGTTTTAGTTACAGGAGCTAAAAGTTTTGTTGGCGGGGGGGGGGGGTGCTATGTCCCAAGTGCCGGAAAGTTCCATACGTAGCCTCCCTTTTCTGTTGAGGGTGGGATTGTATATTCTCTCATATATGGCCTCTCTAACTCCCCGTTCAAACCAGCGGGCTTCGCGGTCTAGGATGTCGGTAGATTGGAGGTTGAAGGAATGTCCTTGGTTGTGTTGTAGGTGGTTGAAAATAGCAGAAGAGTTGCCGTTGGCCTTCGGTTTGCAATGTTCTTGGTATCTTGCTTTTAGTGGACGACTAGTCTCACCAATGTATGTGTTGTTACAGTTGGGTTCCTCGCATTTGAGTCTGTAGATTACATTGGCCTTAGTACCTTTCTGTGGTTTGTCTTTTGGATGTACCAGTTTGTGTCGGAGGGTTGAGTGAGGTTTGAAGTTAGTGGCGATGTTGAAGTTTTGGAAGATCCGTCTGAGTTTTTCCGAAACTCCTTGGACATAGGGGATGGTAATGTTGGCTTTCTTTCTGTCGGTCAATGGTTTGCACTTGGCTGTTTTCTTTGAGTGGTCCGAGGGTTTGAGGGCTTTGTTGAAGGTCCAGTTTTGGTAGCCACATTTGTTCAATGCACTTCGGAGGTGTTTGTGTTCCTCTGTTTTGGCTTTGCCAGAGGAAATATCCAGTTGCTTGAGTAACTATTTTTGGCGTATCTTATTACCTGGATGTCTAACCTACATCGACGTAACGTTAATGACCGCCTATTCCTGGGCTTATATGGTGTCACAACGCCTTGTCCTTTGCTATAACTACTTCATAAAACCACTCCGGTCGCTTCGCTATCTCGATGGTTTTATTCGGTTGTTGTCAGGCCCAGGCGTTATGACACCATATACACCTCGGGGTGGATCATTAACCCTTTAAATCAATGTTACTACAGTCGGAATGGTGCAACAACTATGCTACCCAGAATTCCCAGTTGTTTTACGACACAACTGGGTTCATCGGCCTGGAGGTCACCACCGGCCCGCTGTGTAACCAGTACGCCCTGCATCCCATCAACTCCACCAACACCTTCATTCTGACCCTGCACAACCGGCATACCTACAACTGTGATGACCGTCCTATCACGGTCGGCGGCAACCAGGTTTGGGACAACAGTCAGGTTGTACAGCTTTGCTTGCTTCGCGTGTTTGGGAGGAACTAGACTCATGCAGAGTATCTCACCATAAAGTCTGCACCACCTGGTCACGTCAATAGATGATATGTGCACCATTGACACTTTCACATCGATCATCAATTTCGATCATCACGTAACAGCACATCTGTTCGAAAAATTCTAACACCTTCACGTGCACCCAAATATCTAAATGCACCACTGCATGATACTGATTAAAGAAATAGTGATAACTGATGTGGAATATACAAATCTGGGTACTTAAAGCCTTCTGCAAAAACTAAAGCGTAGATAGATCCTAGCTTTTCCAGTAGTCCTCTGTAGCTTCCTAGTGCGCCAGTAGATCTGCCCCGTCACCATGACCTTCTTGTTTGATCCATGAAGCCCATGATGAAATCTCTGCAGTACCCAGAGTTGTATATTCCTGTGGTGTCCTCTGCATTGTCGAGTCCTTTCAGTAGAAGATCACTTCAGATCACAACGAGATAATGTAGAAATGTTTTCACCTTAGACATCAGCACCTCTTTAAGTAGTCGTACAGCGTTGTTGCATGCGGTAGCGTTTGCGTACCATGTCGTGGATGAAGACCTAATTGAGAGTCTCGAGTTGATGACTTGGAGACTTCTTGGTTGGCCTTGGATTCCGGTAAGGTTGTAACTAACTGTTTGATACAAAAGTATGAATGGAACAGAATTTGTAAATAATTACCTGGAGGAAATATAATGATGAATATATCATAGATGTAGAGACATATTCTTGATCCTGAAGTTGGTCATAAGGGTGACATCTCAAAAGGGACATTTGCTTACAAATAGATTGAGTCACAAATTTTTTTGTTAAATCCTGAAGACTGAAAACTAAAAGGATACATTTGACATTGAGATTTCAATTTGGGTTTGTGGGTATATGATAATTGATTACTTAATTAATTATGGGTTTGGTACACATCTAACTAATACATATTGTTATCTCTTTGTAGAATTGTTCCTGCAATGATATTTGTCAAACATGCAGTACAGAGGAACTACAAGTTTGTCAGGTAAACTTCATGTCTTGATTCAGAGAAATAAGGGTCATAATGGATATAAATCATGCAAAACTCACTCCTTTCAATAAAGTGCAGATTCCGTCCACGATAAAATATTGTCAACGAAGCAAACCTTTGATATCTTTTCTGTTTCAGTGCCCCTGTATTTGCGACTGGAACTACGAGTCCTGTACTAATGAAATCCTCCGTCTTCTGTCCGACATCCCCTGTCCTCGTGAGTAGAACCAAATTAATGCAACATTTTTCTTGAGGGCAAATCCATTTTTTATACGCGCTGCTTGTTGTTTATGAAAACGTTAAAACAGCAGTATTCATTGATAGATATTCAATCATTTGAATCTAACATGACTAATGGTAGATGCTTCCTGACTACCTTCTTTGATTCTTGTGTTCATGCAGTGCTATGCTAATGCTTTGCTTGCGCAATCACCATTCGCAGCCATAGTAGTCTTTTGCACGTACATACAAGGTGACTTTGCTTTCCTCATTCTAAAATGCAACAAGTCTATTGCAGGTAGATGTAGACAACACCCCACCTGTAGCATGTAACTGCTTCCGTCTCTCCTTGCCCTCCCGTAGAGTATGCTCAACTCGCTTGTAGGTCAACGCCTTCCTCTCTTTTCTCTTTAGGTAGGCATCGCTTTACCTTCATAACGTGCCATTCTATCAAGCAATTGCAAATAGTGGCTTGTTTTAGACCTGTATTTGGTGAATGGTAAAATAACAGTATTAAGCTTCTACGTTTAGCCCCTCCCGAGGACCTGACGGCTCGCGGACCAGGACCACCATACCCACCTGAACCGGAGGTGGAAGAGTGTGAGGAGAAATGTAGCGCACAGTAAGTTGTTTTATTTCCAAAGAAGTTCTTCATGATAACCATAATTACTTGCAGTTGTGTATATAATAAAGTACCGATAGACCCCTTACATAAAACTGGTTGGTAAATTGTATGCAATGGCACGAGTGCCCTTTGCTGCAATGCTACGAATGCAAGCCCTGGACACATGCCCTGGAAAGTGTTTAGTGCATCTAATATGCATAAAATGCTCGTTTTTCGTCTGTCACAGATCAGACAACATCACCTGTGAGGCTCTTCCACACTGTGTCTGGTGTGAAGAGTTGGACTTCCCTGTCTGCACGGAGATCTGTCTAACCAGGGAAAAGTAAGCTTCTAGTTTGTCATTCTTTGATTTGATTTTGTTTATCATATGAGTACGGAATCAACTGGCAAATAATGAAAATTTCATTCTGCGCGGTTTTCGTTTTTACTACTGACGATGTATACATGAACTATTACAGTAAGATGTTTAAAGAGCTACTACTTCTGACCTATCCCTGACTTGTTTCTCTCCAGGTTTCCAGTCTCCGTGTTCTTCCCATGTGTGAACCTGACGGAGCTGTCACGTGACGAGCAGGAGGAACTGAAGGAGAATCTCTACCTGAGGGTGGTCCAGCTGCTTCCCAACGTCACTCAGGAGGCCATCAACTTCCCGGAAAACGTGACAGATGTGAGATCTCAGCTGATTTGGTCTAATCTCATTTGCACTTTCATGAATATCTAGCATTACTCATCCATTATCTTATCTGTAAGGTGTTAGTCTTACCTGTAAGGTGTTAATCTTACCTTTCTATTATGTATGACCCTACCTGGTATCCAAGTACAGTACTTAGATCGCCCCATCAATCAATAAGCAACGTTTATCATGCTCTACTCATTCAAATGACTGTATTGATGCCGATCTCTCTAAGAGATACACTTCTTTCTTATCATGGTATCATTACAAAGTTAGAAAACATGCGGGTCATTGGAACTACATTAACCAAACGGTGTATTAATTGCTGTGACTAAAATCAGCAAACATACACCGTGACGTACGATGGTGCGATTTGAGTGGTTCATAACCATACAGTTCACCCGGGGCAATTGTCGTATTGCGGTCACTTGAGTGGCGCCGAATGGCAGACCCTTGCGATTCAGTCCCGCTGGGTGATAATCGGTTCCTAACGCCCCCCTCAGTGCTGTACGACGTCGCCCTGGTAGATGAAAATCTTTCAGCTCAGCTGCTAAGCTGAGGTCAGCGCAGACATGGAAAAAAAGAAACGGAAACAATAGACTTTACCATTGATCTTTATTCAATCCAAACCATACATTTTCCTTTAACAACAGAACGCCATAGAGTTCACGCTGCAAGGTGAGATGAACAGTCCCCCTCCTGATGAATCCATCGCCCTACTGCGGCAGCAGACGAGCTGGAGACAGAACTTCACGGTGGGACCACACCGGGATCCCGCCATGTTCAGATCCGCAGACCCGGAGGACTACACAGAGTAAGAATCAGTTAGACAGCATTGTACCCAGAATAGGTGACCGTATTTCTCAAACTCTGTTACTACAAACAGTGACAGTTTTTTTTAAGGAAAGGTACATGCTTTCAAATTTTCGATTTCTGACACCACATCTTCTTCACGGGGAGTGACCTAGTCTCGATCTCGTGAGAGAGCACGAGACTAATTCATGCTTGCGCAGATAAGCTGCCCCCTCCCCCACCACCTCAAACTCTTAAAACAGATATGGACATAATGTAGAAGACCCCACATGTGACGTTACGCTTCTTAAAGTATGACTCACCATGTGCTTTTCAGAGTGCCTCCGCATATATTCCATGAAGATCAATAAAGACAGTCAGTGGTATTTCGTTTCGTTGGAGCAGGAGTAGACGACACAAGCGTCATTGTAGAATGTTCTTGAATAAAATTTCAATTCGATTATTATTGAGACCTAAGCTATTTATTAGACTGTGATATGTCCATCTTAGTGTAGATATATTGCTTGGAACTTTACTATTTGCTAATTTGAGCCACATGCAAAATCTCAAAATTACCAGTATTAAATTAGCCATCTTCTCAACTGACCTTTTCAGTCTGAAGATTACTCTGTACTTCAACAACGTGGACTTCACAACAATACTGTCCAACGACCCCACATCTGACACCAGGAGAAACATCGTGGATCAGATCACGGAACTGGTGAACAACACGCTCTCGACTGAAGTATCCGTGACTTTAGATAACATCTGGATGGAACAGGTATGGTTCGTTTTCAGAAGTATTGGTCGATCTTTAAAACGAATGAATCTCCATCTCCATAGACAAATTTATCAGTCAAATGTTCCTCTGTCAGTTTAGGATTTATATTACCAATAACAATTATATACCGTCAGAAGTGCTCATACAAACCCAAACCAGTTACTTTCTGTCTTACATATATTTAGTCAAACAAACGAGTACATTCTATTACAACAACGTAAAGAGGTACATATCAAAATTACGCTGAGGGTTTAATATCAATATCATTACACAAATAATTCTAATTACACCAAATGTTGCAAGACTTGATTTTGAACTTAAATATCCATACTATTGATATTTTGAGTCATTCATTTATTTCATTTTATTTATTCAAGTAGTATATCAATGGATAATTCTATATCCCTTTATTGTCTTCCTCAGAACTACATCCCATTCACAATAGACAAGCCCATTGACAGCCCTGTTCTGCTACTGGATGAGTACAAGAAGCTGGAAGAGAAAGTGAAAAATGGACATCCCCAGACCATAGTTACCGTGGAGGGTACAGACTATCCTCCTGATCACATCAGGGTGGAAGGGTCTTTCTACCAACTGTGTCCACAGAGCTGTGACCTGGGGTGAGTATTCATGTTTCTACTTTCATGACTTTTCCAATCTTATTATCATACACATATATAGCTGCCACAATTGTTGTCACTATCTTGGTTAAAAACGAACGTCAAATTAGTGCAATTTCTTACTTGTGCACCACAGGCTGTCCAAAGATGATTGTGACGACATTCCGTCCTGCAACTGGGAGGACTTCATACCTCCTGAAGACTGCTCTAGCAACAGCTACCTGGTGGAAAGGTAAAAGCAGAATGCTGCCATGCCAAGACACATAACATTTAAAGTCAATGTAGAATTCATCAATATGTTTGGCTTGTGCTTTAGTATAGTAACGGACAAAGCTCTGCAGCATATATGTAGGCTTGTGTGTGTTATCATTCATTCAGCGTTTTAAAAGCACTGCAAAAAGTTTGTAGATTGTTTTACTTCATAGTTAGAGAGTTGTAGTTGGATCGCTACCAAATAGAACCATAAAGAACACGAGACTGTCTCCTGGTCTAGTTAGATTTCCAAAAAAAATATATGTTGTATGTCGTGTCCCAGGAATAACAAGGATATTTCTTTGATGTGCCCCGCAGTTTTCTTCTGACAGCGTACTTCCCGTGTGATGACCTGACGATTCTGCCCCAATGGGAACAAGATCAAGTCATGGCCAACTTCAAAGTCAATGTTCTATCCTTGGTTCCTGGTCTTGCTGACAAGGCCATTCACAGCGTACAGATTCTGAAGGTAATATTTTCAGTTTTTTTTTAAAGACAGTGTCTAACCGGAATAATAAAACCTTATCTTTCCACTAATTACAACGGTCAAAAGACATCACCAAATCCAGTATTCAGTACCGCTGGTTTGGGAGCTCTGATATTATATATATATTCCATATCAGGATCCCAACTTTATTGGCAGCCAGATCAGCTTCACCCTGCAGGCCACCATGTCGGACCCGTACATCCTCGATACGTACAACTTACTTAAAGACGCTTTTAACAAAGTAAACCGTTTCACGGTGGGTCCAAACAGCAACCCGACCATGTACCTGGCCCATGGAAGCGGACAAAATTCCCTGGACTACACTGAGTAAGTAGATACACGCTGTGTATTTCCAGTCACCTGGCTGTAGCAATAGCCTGTCATTAGCTGATATCATGTACATTTGCGCATGTAATGTATTTTATCATGTTAACAATTATACTAACACATCTACCTTTAGTACTTTACCCTTGCAATTATCTGACTCAAACTGCTACTTAGTCTACTATAAGTTACCTTCAAAATACAGAATGATGTTTTTATCGCAATCCAACTGCATGCTCCTTATTCCATACTGCTTTTGTATTTTTCAGCTTGCGCATTGTCCTTAAATTTCGTCCCGGGACTGACTTCGATGCAGTCCTGCAGGCATCTCCTCTGACAGCTCGTGACGTCATCACCACCCAGATCAGAGCTCTCGCCTCTAGAACCTTCATCACATTAGTGGCGAGTACAGTCAGTGACATGTGGCTGGAGGAAGTGAGTAAAAACTAACTACAGCTGGAAATACTCATGGACACGAGAAGCGTCACTGGCATGTAATGCAAAATATTATTTAAGGATTATTATTTCACTATCACTATATATATATATATATATATATATATATATATATATCATAATGGCCAAGTAACCTACCTGTTCAGATGAGTCTCTACAATGATACAACACAAATAATTGTTAAAGCCATTAACGTCTTTGACAACAAAATTAGATCAGGAATATTGAAGAATGTGTGAAGTATGACTGTGTTTAATAACATCAATTTGACGATCTTATACACTGTTGGGCAATTGACTGATTTCCACGGTAACCTAAATTCACTAACTACAAACATACTAGTAAACATCATCCAATGAATAAAATATGCGAATCATAAACCATGTTTTTGCAGGACATCATCCCACTGATGATCCACAAGGCACCAGCCAGCGCCGTCAGTCTGCAGCAGGAGGCCGATAAGCTGGAGCCGGAAGTCGTCGCAGGGCGAGTCCGGGTGACGGTTGACGGGCGGACCTACACCGCCGTCTCCATGGAAACGGAAGGCTCATTCGAGACTATCTGCCCGAGACCCTGTACTGACGGGTGAGTGATGTAGTGGTCTAATCTCAATAATCAATCCTATTAAAGTGGTCTTAGATGTAATGTAACGTCGATTGACGTCAGAGATGTTAGAATATCATTCTTTTTTATTGATATTTTGGGACCTTTACAAAAGCACGATATTCTGACTCATCGCAGAAACTGAGTGAATAGATTTATCATATTTCTTTTCTTCGAACAGAACGGATGAGGCCGACTGTGTGAAAATCCCCGGATGTGACTGGGGGGATTTTGATACGCCACAGGTTTGTTCGGACAACAGTCTACTGGCCGACAGGTAAGAAACGTCTAAGTTGTACGATCTTGCCTACAAATTCCGTATATTGTCATCTTAAGTCAGTTCTTTACTTATCTTGCGTTTCTTGCACGTATTAGAGCATTGTAAAATTTAACACGTTCCTTTCTGAGTTTGTCGTGGAAAGGTGTAATTGGCTAAGAAAATGTCACTGAATACTAATAAGATGATTGTTATCTTTCCATGCAGAATAGAGATAGAGACATTGTTCCCATGCGCAGACTTTGAATCCCTGTCTGCACCACAACAGAGAGAGCTTTTCAGGGACTTCAAGAACAAACTGCACGCCATGTTGCCCGGTGTCCCTCAGAAAGCCATCGATATCAACTCCTTCAGGATCGTCGATGTAAGCAAAACAATATAGACCGCACCTAGTTAGAAAAACAAACCTATTGTATTGGTAAACGCTATGCCGCTATTGTATATTGTATATTGTACAGTTACCAGGGCTACCCCTTGACAGTAGCCTCAGGCTATTTGGGTACCTATACAGCCGAATAAATCAAATCAAATCACGTACGTGGCGGTTGTTAAAGTCTTCAGGTACATTGGCAAGCTCACATATTAGCTCAAAATACTTAAAAGATGCAAACTTTATATAAATAAATATCTATCTGTCCTGCGTTGGATATGAACTGGCTTTCTTCTCCCTCTACCCAGGATGACACCATAACCTTCGTACTCCAAGGCACCATGCAGCACGCCACCCTACAGCAGTACTACAACACTATCCGACAGGAGTTGGAGTGGGCACGTGACTTCCGCATAGGCACCACAGCCAATCCAAACAGCTACAGGTCACGTGGTCTGGACGACTATACAAAGTACGAAGGTGTTTTGTCATGTTGATAGAGATTTGATGGAAGGATGTTCTTGTCATCAAACTAGCCTTTTCACAATCATATCTATTCACAGATCTGTTTGTTGTTTCAATCATATTGTTTCAAGTAATATTGTTTTCTATGTGTGATAGAAGTTATAGTCAAATTTAATTCTTTTTTAAAGTCATTCAAATGTTCGTAGGTATATAAAGTGCAGGATAAATGATGTGTTTGCTGCTCCTTCTGCATTGATTTCAGAGGAACAACAATATAATTGGGTAGATTTAAGTCCAGGTAAAACTGACATCGACCTCAGTGTAAATGCCATATTCCTGATTTGTTGTTGCAGCTTACGTGTCCAGCTCATATTCAATTCCACATTGGATTTGGACCCAATGCTGGCCAACGATCTGACGCTGCGAGGCAAGATCCAAGTTCAAATGAGAAACAACCTCGTAACTGCAAGTATCACGCCAGCAGTCCTTGCGACACTTGGAGACATTTGGGTGGAAAGGGTAAGGCTCGACATGACCTTTGTGGCTGGTACTGAGAGGTAGAAGGACTGTTGCCTTCGCGTGCTTATGTTCATGGAATATATGGATATGCCATCGACATATGTAGACTACATTTTGCCTCTCTTGATACAACAAAATTCAGTTTTTTTCTTTGCAAGTTGGACATTTTGAAATGGTTGAAAATATCTTAACTCTGTTACTGCTTAATATGTTAAAGGAAGTGCCTCTTCTGTTTACGTATCATTCACAGGTACATGTACCAGTTACTGCTAATCAACAAGGCAAATAATCATGAAGTTTTTGTTGGTGTGAAAACTGTTCTTCCCTCCCCTTTAAAAACAGGGCAATCTCAAACAAGAAGTGTTTTACACTTCCGTTTTAACCTACATTCTATGATGATATTTTTCACAGAACGTCATTCCCTTCACGATAAGCAAGCCTGCAGATGAACCCACAGGTCTTCTGGATGAAGCAGACAAGTTACGTCAGACGATTGCTGCAAACTCTGTATTCTTCAACATCGATGGTGCAAGATGGCGGCCTGTGGACATGGTTGTCAACGGGTCGTTTGACGTTCTGTGCCCTCAACCGTGCCAGGATGGGTAAGGGTCACGTCGCTCAAATGAAAAATATAAGAAATTAACACATTTCTGTTCAATATATAGATTGACACCAAAGATCTTCGTGCTTATTCATGTCCAACTAGCACACATGCATGGGAAATAGCTATCTCTCTTTCCCATCATATAATTCTGCAAAAAAAGTTCCAGAAATAACCAACAAAATTAATTTTTTTTGGAATAGTACTGCATCAGTTCCTTTGTTGAAAACTTGCAGATGCGAATTTATTTTAATTGTTGAACAATTATTGCTTAATCGTTTGTGGTGTTTGTTATACTAACTCCTTTGATTCCATCAGTACTGATCGTGACTCCTGTACCCTGATCCCGGGATGTGATTGGGCGGATTATGACAACCCAGTCACGTGCTTGGATGACGCGTACCTGATAGAACAGTAAGTGCAGGGCTATGGCCATCTACATATGTACTTATTGTATTGTTCCGCCATACCGTATACTGTGTACTGCTGTTAGATTGTCTCATATCTTGTCCTTCATAAATAAGTTTTTACTGTAAACATATACCAGATTAATCTAAATGTATGGAGGGAGAAACATAGAGACACAGATTACATAGATAGATAAATGCGATATATAGGTATATGAAACTGAAGCTCCTGATCTTCTAGTGTTGTTATTTTCATTTTCTAACACATTCTTCTTTTGTCTTGTAGTATAGACATGTCTGCGTACTTCCCGTGCCTGTTCGTCCCTGTGAACCTGAATGGTACATCCCAGCTGCAGCAGGACGTGGCTGACAGCTTCCTGAGTTCTCTGCGCGCCGCGCTCCAAAACAGAGGATTCCAGGTGCCGGAGAAAGTCATTCACGCCGTCCAAGTGGGCAGAGTAAGTTTTTCTTTACTGTTAGCACTAGTGACTAGTAATTAGTCACTATAATAATGTTTTAAGAATTCTTACATTGATGCATTGATATTTCTCAATAATGTTGACCGACCAAAACTGTGTTCAATACTACTATCTGTCCACAGGATACCATCGACTTTAGAATCCAGAGCACGATGGGATACCAGAACCTGACGGGCCTGCAAAACGCCATTCGGGATATCCTATCGTGGGACCAAGAATTCACCTTCGATGGCTTCAGATCGGCCAATCCTGACGACAAGTTTAACAACACGTAAGCAGAAAGGATACATCTCGATTTTTCTACTGATACCCAAGTGTTGATTCGGGGCATATAACAGCTGGAAATTTAGGACGGATGCTATCAAAGGAAATAATATCGTTCAACAGAAAAGATCAAATCGACGACTCATAATCCATAGTTCGAAACCCAAACGTACCCCAAAGAAATATAAAATACAACACGGTGTATTCCGTATCACCCGAGGTACCAGCCCGACCGCGGGTCGGATCGCCCGACGGCCGAAGGCCGGAGGGTGATCCGACCCGCGGGAAAGCTGGGACCTCGGGTGATGCGGAATACACCGTGTTGTATTTTATTTATGTCATACCCACCTGAGAAAACCCATGTTTTGATGCGAAATGCGCCAGAAGTTGAACAAACTTGGTGCCCTCGAACCAAAAGTGTGCAACAGCAATGTTCCAACGTCTGAATCAGGTATTCGAATTGCCAACCGTGCCACACTCGGCCCGCTCGAAATGGTTCGATTTACTCGAAGAAAGCCTTTGTGATACGCTTTTCGAACCTGGGCCACACAGAAAGTTATGGCCCCGTTCCAGAACACCCGTATCGAATGTTTTCGCGTCACAGGTATGACATAAAGATGCTTATCACCTTTTACGCTCAACTCTAGAACGATTGGCTAGTTTCTATGAATATGTCTTTCATCAGAAATGTCGTATATTTAAGGAGACCCTCATCTTAAGCATGTTAAAGGGTCTACAAGTCTATGAGTCATTTATTGGTTAATAGGGGGCACATTTATTGTTTGGTCAATCAACCTATGAGTCTTTTATACGTAACCTGCACGTAGGCAATGAAATATAACGTGCAAAACTGGTGTCAAACACCTTCAGGCTGGATGAATTATATCTTTATTACAATGTCGTTTATCACAAAAAATGTACGAAATCTTTGATTGTTTTAAAGCAACAGCCAAAATCATATATATATATATATATATATATATATATATATATATATATATATATATATATATATATATAGATATAGATATAGATATAGATATAGATATAGATATAGATATATACAATTCTGTTACAGTGTCAAATTTGAGATCAGCTTTGAAGACCAGAACGGGGGAGACATAGACTTTGACGCCGTCCTGGAGTCGAACTTTACTCTCCGTGATGTTTTGGAGCAGGACATCATCAACTTTGTCAGCACGACGCTCGGTCCTTCGTCTGTCGCAACCCTGAACTTAGAGAACATATGGATTCAAAGTGTATGTAACCTACTGTGGTATTAGCAATATAATGAGTTATGAATAAAGTGTAAACAATGTCTTTTAACGAAAAATACATAAATAGAGACCTGTAGATACACTTTTCTTACAAAAGAAAAAACAAACGAAATATGGCGTAAATGGCAAACTACGTTAGAGGTCAACTCCAGGCTGCTCTCTCTTAAGATGTACACATATTTAGATATGTAAAAAACAGTATGAAGTATAGACATGTTTGTGTAACTCTTTTTGTTGCTTTCACAGAATTACTGCACCTTCAGCATTAGCGTCCCGCTAGACCAGGTAGATGCAATAGGGGCAGAAGCACTGCAGATTGTGAGCAACATAGGAAACTTCATTATCCACGTGGGAAGTCTTCAAATTCAGGCCATAAAATACGAGACCACCGAAAGCTGTGACTTCTGTCCCCCTGTCTGTGCACCTAGGTGAGATTAATTAAAGGAGTTTTTTAGAGTCTGTGCTGGAGTTCATCCTAGTTATCTGGCCTCAATGCATCCCTTTCCTGTTTAGTAGATGCTTGATGTCCATGCTAATTCAATTTAAAATTAAGAGTTTTTTTTTCCTTTTGCCCGGACTCTTAGAGATGAGCTTGCGTGCTATGAACATACCTCCTGCGAATGGTGCGTGTTTGAAGGATCGCCACACTGCGGTGCTGATTGTCTGCTGCAAGAGGAAACGTAAGTTTGCGTTTTAAGACCATAAACGTTTTGTTTGTTTGTTTGTTTGAACCTTAATTCATGAAAGCTCAAATCGGCCTGCAGGCCGCTTTTCATTGAGGTCATAAGGGAATAGGCAAGTTTCAGACAAAGCATATAACAGAGATAAAGGGTTTTAAAAAGGGTTATAGGCTTCTTAGACTCTTTTTATGATTAGTATGAGGATGAGTCATTTGCTTATCATCTGGAAGCTCTACTCTTAGCAATTATTTAGTTCTGGTTGTGGAGAAATTTACTACTTTTAGTCCGGTGCGTATGGCGTTTGCCATAATAATGATTATCTGAACAATGCAAATGAAAAACAATAACTAATACATGTAATAAAACTAATAACAACTAACAGACTTAATGTACCACTGAATTAGTTTTCCTGCAGAAATTTGACCAGATTGAATGGAAATTGGGGATAAAGCAGTATTTTGCTTGACTTGACATTATTCAGATCACATCTGAATCATGACAGTTATTCATCTCTTTTGCACATGAAGGAAAGAGGAGTTGAGTGTGTTTTTCCCCTGCCTGCCTGAGGTTATAGACCACCAGACTGAAGAGCAAATCCAAGACAGTTTCCGAGATGAAGTACTGCAGCTCCTGAGAGCTAACTTCAATGGGTTTAACACATCCAGAAACATCTTCAATGTCACCATCACAAATGTAAGTTTTCCTCTTACTGATGTATTGTTAAGGTACTATGCGGTAAACGACCGGATATATAACACACACACACATACACACACACACACACTCACGCACAAAAGCACGCGCACACGCTTTCTCTCAATTCCATTTCAAATTACTACTTTTCTCAAAAGATGGGACTTAATAATCCATTAGTTTGTACTTTTAGAGAAAATTTATACGTTCTATTATAGTACAGAGCTAATTCTTCGCATCAACACAACATGTTAGGGCATTAAATGTGTAACTGTCCTATGGCGGTCACCTTCGAAACTTAAGCCAATCACATACGTTCCAAATCGTAACGGAAGCAGCTACGTCTATATCAAATGACATCAGCTCGTAGCCCAGCTGGAGGAAGGTATATGCTGACGTCACGTGACGTAATTGATGAATACCTCTGAAAAGACTGCTGAAGGACAGTACAAATTTTGATACGCTAACTCTTTGTTTTGAAACAATGTTTTAGCTCTGTAGTCAGTTCGCTTGAAAATTTCTGACAGTTTGTCGATGTCCTTACTGCAGCGCACCGTCTCCTTCTCCTTGAAAAGCAGCATGCTGCAGAGGATCACTCCTGACGTCATCAGCTTCCTCAGGAACGTCTCCAACTGGTCTGGCGTCACCCTCAGATATAACGGCAACGAATACCCAGTCTGGGATCCTACTGACTACACAGAGTAGGACATGCATTTCTTAGACACGCTTTATCTGCAGATCTGCTAGTGCAGTCTTCTTCTTCGTAACTTGTATTACTTTTGCAATCGACAAAATACAAAATGCTGTTGTACATCTCTTTGAGCCTGTGGCCTTTGAAACCCCAGCTTAAAATGAAAGTCTTTTATGTTGGCAGAATTTCCTAATGGATAAATCTCGATTTCAACACAAACGTTTTGCTCTAGTATTTTTTAGGATAGCTCAGTACCTGATTGTTCCGAATATGCCACCTTCTGAATCTGGGACGTACACAACGAGTCAAATGTGGTTGTTGACCTTTGAAACACACATTGGTATAATTCTGAAGTCAAACTGCCGATCTTCTCAATAATACTCAACCCTATGTTTAATCAATAGCAAGCTCATGTAATCCCTCTCGAAACTTATGCCTGCACTTACGACGTCACATCTCACCAATCTAAAGACATTTGCTGCATTTACTTTTGGAATGTAAAAGAAAATAATCGATATGTCTTTTACAGTATCAAGTTCTTCCTCCGGTTTGACGCTTCCCACAACTTCACGGAGATTTTATCCACGTCTCTAGACGAGAGGCGACGTCTGGAAGATGCAGTACGGGCCATGGTCAACAGGAGCGTTATTCCTGCTGAGCTTGCACCGACGGTGGCAAACATCTGGGCAAAGGATGTAAGTCCTTCCTTCAACTCATTCTACACTTTGATGTGCATGGTAACACGCATGGTATTAAATTTGAAAACAACAGTGCTACACAATGCAGCAAATAAACAGCGTGAAAACAGACCTAGGATAAAGTCTACAGCTAACATGCTCTAACATTTGACGGTTTTAGTATCCCTTCACACTTTCTATCGATAAGTCGAGAACATTAACGTGGTTTGCAAAACTAGTTTAACACACATAAAAGAGAAGTGGTTGAACAAAATTACTGACAGTCTATCTTCATATCGCGAATTTAAAAAAAAAAACACAGGTACCCTTTTTTCTCCACAGCATGTCATACCGTTCACAATAAACAAGGACCCCGCCCGCAAGGACACCAAGATGGCTGACATCGCAGCAGCCTTCGCAAGCAGCACAGTTGGCGTTGAGATTTTAGGAAGTACAGTTCGGCCATTGGATATTTCCTACGAGCTCGGGTTCTACAGCATTTGCCAGTACAACTGCTCGACAATGTGAGTTTGTAATTGTTTTTATCGTACTTTCTATATTATTTCAAAGGCTGTGCGCTATTCAACGTCCAGTGCATGCGACATTAATAATGATATGAGGAAAACGCGGCTGCACACACAAAATAATTTATGTTCCTTTACTACTACTTTACAATAGTTGCACAGCCACAATACTGACAACAATTAATCCAATCATGGCATGTATTGTTTTCCTATTTTGGCCAAAATATTTATGAGCCATTCTGGACACAGGGCTGAAGCACAACAGTATTGTAACAAAGATGTAAAAACGATTTACGGATGCCATTTGGTTGTAGTAATGTCTGCGTATGATATCTTCCACAGTCCTTCCCAAGGCGAGTGCGTTGCTGTCCCGAGCTGCGGCTGGTGCACACTGAACGAAGGTCCCGGATGTGGCGACGACTGTTACCTTGTAGAATGGTAACCTATATTGTATATGTCACATAACAAATAATTGACGTATTCCTAGTAAACGGAAAGGTCTGATTTAACGTTTATTATCATAATCAATGTTTACATATGCACATTTCATATATTAGAAGTCTCTGATTTTTTTCTAAAGACAATGTCTTTCATTATTCATACAGATAGAGATGACAGAAATTGACAGGTAGCACTAAACTTTTGCTGTCAGTTTATTAGTGTTGATATTTCGATTGAAGAGAAACGAAATTAAATGGGATAAGTGCAATATTCTTTGAGTCATTGAAAAAAGGAATGTAAGTCAAAGGAACACGATTCCGGCCTCCCCCAGAAATTTTAAAACTAAAAGTATTGGGGGCTCGATTATCTTAAAATCTTAAAATGTACCGGCAAAATTTCTATAAACATTTCACACAACTGTTAAAGAATTTCTCCAAATATTTTACTGACAAACGAAATGTGAGAACAAAGCTTAGCTCTTTCTTTCTTTCCCCAGGGTAGATCACTTCGCCTTCATTCCCTGTAACCAGACACGTGACCTGACCCAAGTGCAGAGACAGCAGCTTGTGGAACAGTTCCGCTTGGAGGTGGCCGCCATTTTGGGTTCAACAGACAAGATCATCAGAAACGTCGCCATTAGCGATGTAGGTGACTTAGATGTAGACTGCTTAAATGAATTGGATAAGGAATCAATTAAAGTTAATTACATGTACAAAAAATATCTATTGGGTGCAGCCTACGTCATCAAAATAGGAGTGGCAAAACTTTGTGGAGGGAAAGTCAGCAACAATTTATCTCTTTATCACATTTCAGGTTTAATTTAGCAACATATCCATTGGCTACAACCTACGTCATAAGAATAGGTGAGGCAAAACGGTGTGAAGTAATTGAAAATTCAGTGACCGTTTACCTCACTATCGCCCTCCAGGGAGGCCTTCATGTGTAGCCTAACATAGACAAAGAAGGCGCAGAAGGTATCTCCGATTCATCTAAAACAAAAAAGTCCACTTATGCCTGTTACGGCCGCCAGTTTTATTATCTTGTTATAAAGTACGACTTGTATACTACACTGCCTTATGATCTCTTAGACTATTAGCTTAGATATTGATAAGCCATCAATGACGTAAATTATCATTGTTGTGTTCAGGTACGTTCACTTTACATGTGGATTAGCGCTGATTGGTTGGACAGACATAAACCAAAGTAGATATTCATAAAACAGATAAGAATAATATTTTTATCACTATCAACTCACTGCATCCATTTTTTCCAGTCCGGGATTTCCTTTGAGCTTCAGGCCACCATGCAGGATCGATTCCTCCCGGAGTACGAAGAGAAGATTCGAGACGCTTTCGAACTGGCGGCTAACTTTACTGTGGGGGATGTGATCAATCCGAATCTTTTCAGAACTCGAAACCCAGAGGACTTCACAGAGTAGGTCATAACGTAGACATATTGAAGTTATGTCCCTTAAAGTATATCTTCTCGTTTACATATTTATTAATGAGATATCACCAAGAAGGTACATGTATCTACTGTGTAGTTTCCCTACTGTCGTATATAATCCTTTCAATAAGCCAGTTCACAGTTCCAAATGCCCATGTGAATCGAGGTCTAATGTTAGAGCCCCAGGCATATAGATATTGGGATAGCAGAACACAGTATTTCGCCTATGGGCACTAGGGGGATTTAAATCTATTATGATTTTACTTAGGACCACAGGGGGACTGGCATCGACGCTAGAATAAGACCCTCCAGCCTAACGTCTTTGATCGGCTTTGCTATGGAATAATTGTAAAGAAAAATACAGGTACCAGAAAAGGGGGATTTCATTTTCTTCATGGATTGAAGTTTTTGGAAATTTTGGAGGGGGCATTTGATGTCTGTATACTATTAGTTGTTTAAAGTTCGAAATGCCTGCCTTTATTTTTGCATCAGCATGGTTGTAAGGATGGTCTTCAATGGTGTTGACTTTGACAATCTGGTCAGTCGGTACTCCGTGTCAGAAAGCGAGCTTCATCCCAAACTGAAAACTGCACTGACGAATGCTGGCATATCCCAGCAGTACGTGAACTCAAGCAGGATTCTGGAAAGAGGGCAGGTTCGTAGTCGTGTGTTATTTAGAGTAAAACATTTATTACAAAATATTAGTCTCTCCCAGACTGACTACGCTGACTGTTATAGGGAGAATGATTTAATTTGTCAGGGGAGTTTTGCTACCACAGAAATTGGCCGCCCGGAGGGAAAACATTAACATGGACTAACTCTAGCTCTCCTCACCAATTTCCCCATTGTTTCGCCGAATCCTACTATCCCCTTTACTCCCATAGGGAAGCCTGATGGAGGCTAACATAATGTGGAGAATTGTACCATTGCAATGAATCTTTGAATTCACATCAAAGATGGATTCGTTCTGGAAAACAGGAAGAATGCTACATTTGCAAAACAATTTTCTTCTCGTTCTATCAAATATATAAACGTCTTGGTTTTACTTACAGGACTACATCGAGTTCTCCATATCAAAGCCTGTTGACAGCAACGACAACCTGACGGCGGAAGTAGAAAAACTTGTGACTGCCACAAATGCTGGAGGAATTCAACTGGATTTGAAACCTGTGAGTGCTTAACTAATTAGCGCTCCCGTACATGATATAAGAACTATGTATAGTCATAGTAACCGTGTACATACCGATTTATGTTTCGTATAATGCAATGTTATCTGTGTCATTACCGCTGAGAGCCAGACAATGCTATACTATGCTATACTATACTATACTATACTATGCTATGCTATGCTATGCTATGCTATGCTATACTATACTATACTATACTATACTATACTATACTATACTATACTATATTATACTATACAATACTATGTTATACTATGATATACTATGCTATGCTATACTATACTATACTATACTATACTATACTATACTATACAATACTATACAATACTATATGATATTGTCCCAACGTATTTACGGTCCAGGGCTGGCCTGTTAGCACTGGTGTCAGCTACAGAGGAACCTTTGACAGTATCTGTGTCCCAGCCCTCCCACAACAACCAGTTACAACAAACAACCCGAGTGGAGGAAGCAACCCAGGTGTAATACCCACCACCACACCGACCAACCCATCCTCTGTAAAGCCAAACAACCCAGGCCCAGTCGTCAATCCAGGCCCCAATACTGGCCCGCCGGTATGAGTACAATGTATATCTTTGGTGCAAGTAAGGAGACAGCAAGTAAATTGTATATATAACATCGATCCGCGCCCTCAATAATTTTCGCCTGATTCAAATGTTTTTATTCATGGATGGTCAGATAGACCACAATGGGTAAACAGGTTGTGTTGAAATCTACTACAATATGCAGAAGTGACACTGGAGTGGTAGCCCTGACTGTAGTTGCAGAATTGAAACTTGCTGGATAGCTGTAAGAGTGGCACCCATATGGAAGCCATGGGTGTGATGGCCATCATTGTTAGTGATACCAGTCTACCACACTAGTGTCACTTTTACTACACTTGTGCACTTATTGAATACAGGAATGAATACCTTGTTGGTTGTGATGCTGTATTTGGTCACTTCAATTCTTGTAACAACGTTTATGGTGTCTATTTTGAAAACTTGCTTCTTGTTTTTTTACCCATCTTGTTTTCTTCGCCTTATCTCATTATTTTTGCAGTCTGCCGAGGATGCCATCCATGAAATTTACTTGCTGTGGCCTAACATTGATCTAGATGAACCTAAATTGATTATTTGCCTTGTCTTTGTATGGATTTAGCTAAATGGATATGCTTACTGTGACCTATACCTCTAAAAGCGCATAGCTTTTTCTACATCGAATATCCACTTTCATCTTTCTACTTATACATTGTAACTACTGACTCTGACTCATATACAGAATGGGCCTTGGTCACCAGGAGATTGTTGTGTCTGTCCAGCAAACGGCACTGGGGCCATCGCTCCTCTCTCGGTAAGTCTCATTGCTATACCATAGTCTGCTTATGAGGTGGGTCAGGTGTCTCTTGAGATGATTACTCTTTGTATTTTCCAAGTCACTATTTCGTGGTCGCTGAGAACGTCCACAGTATCCAATGGAGGTACTATTTAGAAGATTACTCTTGAGACTAACTTGTTCATTAAGATCTTTCTAACTCTCGTTAGCTCAAATTATATACACATATATATATATATATATATATATATATATATAATGTTTTCTCCTAAATTTATTTACAACTAAGATACCTGCCTTCACTATGCATATATGCAAACACATAGATTAAAAGCTGTACGCCGTCTAGATGGCAAACATAACGGACAGATGTATTTGGAAGAACGTAACTGAAAACATGTTCAAGGTCGAGTATCCACCATATGTATGCATTCAAACCAATAACTTTTGTTAATATGTTATCTCTGAGTAGTGGTAAACTCTCATATAGACCAACTCTTGGGTATAGATGATTAGTCCCTGGCTAATCCCTGGCTGGTAACTTATTGTCACCGAATAAACCACCGAGTAAGTGAAGCACTGACTGTGTCAACAAGTTCTTATTATTCCTACCAGCGTATGATCATTTAATGTACGCCATTTTTTCTTTACCAAATCATTCTTATGCTTTTAAAAATAATTGCCAATATAACTTGTAGAAACAAAAAGTTGTAATTGGTTATCAAGGCTTAGCTATATATGGTTTACCGGCCACAGTATGATGAGGCGGTGACGGGCCAGCTGTCCTCCACAGAAAGGGTGGGGATGGGTGTGGGCATCCCGGTGGCGCTGGTCGCCCTGGCAGGGCTAGGGGCACTGTTTAACCAATAGAATTAAGAAGTGTGATTGATTGATAAGACATACGCTTGTTTATAAGATGGCCTATTTCCTCAGTACGATCCCGTGGCGGCGACGGGCCAGCTGTCCTCCACGGACAAGGTGGGGATGGGTGTGGGCATCCCGGTAGCGCTGGCCGCCCTGGCAGGGCTCGGGGCGCTGCTCATGTTCTTCCTGAAGAGAAAACCGGACCGCCCGCCGACTCCCATCCGCAGGAACGTCGTCGCACCTGCCGTGGAGTCCTTTGAGACCAACATCTACAGCGTAAGTAGACTACTTTCAACTTGATCAGCGATATGGAGAGACCGTACTCTCGATCTCATTCAAATGAACTTAACTGATTTACTAAGTATAATATAGGCAAGATGTTTGCACTTCGAGTTCTTTTATATCATAGTTTTACATGATGTGCTACATTCAAGTTATGAAGTAATTAAAGATAGGTAATACAAGTACAACATCGTTCACTTAACTGTCTGCATTCAGTTGTAGCAAGGCCAAAGGGAGGAGAGAAATTTGATATAAACACTTTATGGTCACCTTTTGGATCAAATAAATAAACGAATCCAGCATAACGTTTAGAATTCAGAGAATCATTTTAAAGATCAAATACTCAATTCCATTTTTATATTAATTAATGCGAAGGACAAGGAAGGGCGTGATGAAAAATCAAAGAATATGTTTCTCATACTTTTTACGCAAAAACATGTTTTAGTGAAACTTTTAGCACATCATCCGCAATGTATAAGATGCAAGACCATGATATTACGCGATTGTGTAAAAATTGAAGCCAAGCTAAACTATCTCGCTGTTTGTTATCGATGAGCAAATGTTTAATTTCGGTAACTTTATCTAATCTCGTTCCCAAACGCAATCAGACATTAGCAGCAAAACATATTTACTTTCACGACAGGCCTCCATGGACGACGAGCTAAGTTACCAGTTCGGTAAGAAGGGCGCTGAGCTGCACCGGTTCCGGGACCCGAACGCCGTGTACGGGCGGCTGTCGTCATCATGGTCTCCGTACCCGAGCACTGCCAGCTCCTCATCTACCATGGAGAGCTCCCTCTCAACACCTGATGTCTACTAGATTTGTATGTCCAATCAAGTGCAATTAGACTAATATAAAACCCATGGATACGTGATAGTAGCTGCGTCATTGAAATACGCAAGCTTTGCAGGAACCCATCTGAATCAAATTCCTCTTACGATCTCGGAGGGCATTCGCTAGATAGTAGTACAACTGCCGTTGTTACGTAAAATAGTACGAGAAAGGCTCCCCTTTATTTTAGCCGGGCGTAGATTCTGCCCCTGACAGCCTGCTTGAAAATTCTACCTTAACCTCATTAATTTCTTTGTTTTGAATTGTTTTCTTTTTAAGACCTTTCTGCCTACACCAGGTATGATAATTAAGTAACGCTTTCTCAGATAGATACTGCATCATGTGTCTTTGCGTGCTTAAACAGTATTATATATACACTTTGCAAGTTAGTTTGCAGTCACATATACCTCCACTGGTTTTTCAAGCACACCTTTGCAACCGCTACGTTTTTCGATTTAAGATGGTAAGCTAGTTAGTTACATGCAGTGACTATATTTGAACAATGTGTATTCACATCTTAAGAAGATTCAGTATCTTTTGACTTTTAGGTTTCTGTATAGTTCAATATTGTCATGGCAATAAACTTACAATTGAGAGTTTTAAAACTTTGCTTCTATGATTAAAAAAATCTGATTGTTAATTCTTAACAAACGAAATATGATGGTCAAACATTGGGAATGTTTCCTTCACGGAGAAAAAAGTTAACAACTATTTAAGTATGATATACTTGAGCAGTTTAATTAAGGCTTGATGTGTTTTCAGATCATTTCTGTACAATTGTCTTTAGTATTTACTGAATTTTGGATAGACCTTTATCTCTTTGTTGTGCATGGTCGGGTGTGTTGCAATTCTTCTCCGTAGTGTGGCGTTTGACGTGTTTGGACTGTACTATACAATGCTGTACTTCGTACAAATAAACATGCGTGCTTTCTAGACTAGTACAAGCCTGTCCCGATCCTTTCTGTCTGAATGGTTAAAATTGTAAACTTGACTTTAGAAACTTGGTAGACATGACGGTTAAAACTCCTCTACTTTGCTCTTGTTATTTTCCAAAAATGGTTAGCGCCAAAGCGTTTAAACCCCTGTCGATATAATCTTATTATTATCTAGTCGGTCAAAATCCGGTCCACCAATTTTTTCAGGATCTGCAGTCCAACAAACCTACCCCTAGTCTGATCGGCTGGTAATTTATGACATGCTCTATTTGGGAGGGGGCTGACAGACCTTCACCTTCTCGTACCTCATGACTCGTGTCAATGACCCGTCGTTCAAAAATAGCATGGAGTGGTAGGAAGAATCACATGATCAACATAATTATGTATGCTGGAAATTTGATAGCCTCATTCAGGCCCTCTTAAGGCTTTGCGGATGATAGGGTCCTACAAAATAGGGAAACAATCACAGGGAGCCCCAGTAAAGGTTAGGGTAGTGTTGAAAGCACAGACCAATTTTAGTGGCCCAACTCCTATATTGTTAGTTAGTCTGGTAGAGCCTAAGTATTTGAGGCATGTACCTTTTAAACCTGCAGCTGGTGTGAGTAAAGGATACATTTTGATAAGAATAAGCTGCAAAGTCTTCGCTCGTTTGTATTGTTGGAGATATCTTCTAATCAAAGATAACGAGTTATTACCTTTCTAATCAATTTAGAAAAATCAAAGCCAGAAATGGCATCGTTTGTTTCACCTGCGCGTCACGAATCCCTTTGTAAATAATTATCCAACTATAAATCATGCATTTCCGTTATGAGAGCCCGAAGTGTCATAATCAATCTTCATAACAGCTGCGCACATATCGGCCCCGCTGGTGATCGGTTGTTTGCAAACATCAGGTGATTTGGTTTGATATTTGACTGTTGATTGGATTGCGTGACTCTGATTATGGCCACGTTAGGAGGAGCTACGTTTTGAATTAAAATGTCTATTGCAATGCTTTGGTACATCTAAACATTATCCGCATTGACGAAATCAATGTTTAACGATCAAAAGCCTCACAAAACAATAGGCTGTTCGATTAATTTGGTAAGTGAACACCTGGACTGAGCTTGTTTATAAAGAATTACCGGTGACAGATTGTACAGTCCCTGGTAACTTTCTTGACCACAAAGTTATTGCAGGTCGAACTATAATTGTACAGGTCAGATCAAAAGTCATTAGTATGAAAAGTAGGTAGGGTTGTTTTTCTCGCCTTACCAACAGAATCCTTTGAGAATTTTGTTGCTGTTTTTGTTTTCTGGGGAAGTGTCGACAATAAGGTACCAAACAGGAGACATAGCGTTGTCTTTGTAAACCCATCTGTGCTAACAGTGGGGTGTTACATGGGACTGTAATGGTGGCCAAAGCGGTTTTACTAGTTTACCTTGCGGCGCTATGGAGTCCCTCCCGCGGGGACCTGTCCACCGCTCCCATCACCACCGACTGGATCCCCAGGGTCAGCAGCAAGATGACCACCTTCGCCGAGTCCCAGACCGGTGCGCTGCAGCTGGTCCAGGAGTATGATGACAACCTCAGCTTCACACAGACCCCGGTAACGTTTACGTTCAAAAATCTATTAGGTAGACATATTTCAAGAGGTACGTCCAATTAGGCATAATTATGTGCACAGATTGCCTTAATGCCTACTGACTTGTTTACTAACCTTTCGTTTGTCATGTGTGTCACAAATTGAGTTAACACGTACGGTTGTCGGTTAACTTTAACGTACAGTTTAAAAGTATGATCTAGAAACAAGACCTATCTAACACCCAAAAATCATGAACATAGCTTGTTCAGAACGCGAGATAGCAAAACCGGAAGTTACGCTGCAGTACAAAGGAAAGCCCCTAGGGTACCCCAAATCTAATCATTTACAGCTTCTATCACACCCCTCCAACACACCAAGTATGGAACCAATCCTCTCAGCCGTTCTTGAGTTATCTTGATGACACAAGCACAGGCACATAAACGCTAGGGAAAATATAGCCTCCATGACATTTCATAGAGGTAAATGCACTTCCTTTCTAGAAATTGGAGAAAAAATACGATAAATCTAAAACCTAGACTTCATATGAAAAAGAAACGAGCGACATCATATTCTTTTACATCATGGCGTATCAATTTAAAGCTAGGCCTTAGGTTCTACGTTTTCTCTTTATAACATTTCTGTACGTAGCTTATCTTTAACAACTTAATAGTTTTGATCATTATTTGAGAGGAGCTAAAAACATTTGTTTATTGTGCACAGATAGTTTTCTTCCACATACGATACAGGCACTTTTGTAAATGCTGGATTTTCTTAGCTTGTTGTCTCCGTCGCGGACAGTGACTAGTCATTTTAGCCGGAATGCCGTCGGAATAAAAATTATTTTCTATTCGTGGCAATTCTTGGCAATTCGTACTGTATTTTAAACATTCTTATTGCATTCCAGATATTCGTCCCCGTTCTTCTGGCTGGCTCGAAAGTTTTTGACATGTCAAAAACTGTCGAGGTGCATTCGAAGTGGAAAAATATCGAATGGCATTCATAGTGGATTCTAAGTGTATTCTAAGTATTCTAACTGCAGGCTGACCGCATTCTGCGGCATTCCAACATTATTCGAAACATTCTTATCTCATTCGATGAAGAACTGAAACGGCAAGCCATCTCGAATCCTGCCAGAATGCGACCGAAAGAATATCTCGAATGCAGTGAGAATGTATAGAATACACTACGAATCCACAGGAATAGAAATGGATTTTCATTCTGACGGCATTCTGGCTCATCCCTTCTCGTGTGAAGGGGATTTAAGGCCCATTTGGAATACCCACTCGGAATGGCACCGAATGTGGCACGAATTTTGCAAATACTTCATTCCGGCTGGTTCTGCTTGATTCCTGCTGATTCGATTTCAGTGTGAAGGCCCTATAACCAAGGATAACAAAGGCAGTATAATTTATTTCCCTTTTGCAACAGAGAAAATTGCAGAAGTACGAATAGTTGCAATGAAATCTGTTAGTGACGAAAGGTTAGTAAAACTGAGTTTCATCTCACGTCAGGAGAGTCGTGGCAGCACATGAGAGACAACGGAAAAGACAGGGAGATGAAAACAGAGATGTGACACTTGCTTTTAACTACATTTCGTCACTTCCAGATTTTGCATGCAACTGCTCTCCCTTCGTCCTCCTCCAATGCAGTTGAAATTGATAAAGATATATCCGATTTTGTGTGAAAATGGCAACAACATACAAGCTAAACATCCATTGTTTATGTTGTCTAGCGCCAAGAGGTACGATTTGAACAACATCAGCAACAATGTTTGCTTGCTTATCAGTGTTGCCCAGGCTACAAGTAAAAGTCTGGATTCCATGTGAATGAATCAGTTACAAAGGAGACTCAATTTCGCCTGTTTAATTATTGGTTGGTAGAACAGATGACAAAATACATTTCCTTCAGAAATTTTATCCTTAATGTCTTTCCGTGTATATTGAACATAAGTTCAGCATGGTTGCATCACTCCTTAACCGTTACAAGACTGTGCAATCGTACCAGATCCCATTGTCGCTTTCTTATCCAAAACAATTTCCTTAAATCCAACTTAAGTGTCTCATCTTAAGGTTAAGAAACATTATAGTAAATATGAGAATTATGTTTTAAAAGGATGTACAAAGGTGAATAGCTTGGCAGAAATGTTGGTCGCCTGGGTAATGCGATTATAAACGTTTTGGCAATGAAAGTATGCACATACAGAAAAGTACAAACAACATAGTTCCCGACTCTGGAGTGTGTTGAAGGACCTTCGTAATTGTCGTCCCTTATTTATGTGTCCAAACATGACCCAAACCACCCCAGGTATCGTAGAAAGTAAGCTAGGTTATCCGTTGGTGAAGTAGTGAGGTGTTTGTAGCATTAGCAAGCTGTCACCATTACCACTAAAGAAAAATCATTACGAGCACTTTAATGTACATTCGCTAAACGTATAACGTTTGTTCATCTGGATATGTCTACAATGTTTTAGATGTTATGATTTTAAGAACATCCCCAACACACACACAGACACACACACACACACAGACAGACACACATAAAACACGCACGCACACACACACACACTCACATGCACACACACTCACATGCACACACACTTACACACTTGCAAGGCCAGAGAATTAAGAAGACATGTTGTTTCAACAAAGACGTTTCCCAAATATAAAGTCAGCGTGTCGTCTCTTATCATTTTTAGTGAGCTCTCACCAGGTCTTAGCCGCAAAACTACCCCACCTCGATAAATGAATTGCTTATGAATACTTTGAACCAATAAGATATGGTTGCGAATCACAACTAAGCAACTAGGTATTTTGAGCCTTGACTAAAGTGTTTTTGAAGTGACCTTTATACGAGCTGTCAAATATTTCTCTCATCTCTTCATGTTATTGGTCCCCTGGATAGAATAGCTCTATAGCGTTGTTGTGTCGTCACTGATACGACGTCATCCTAGGTATGGCTGTTTGCGCAAGCGAATAAAACCTTGGTAACACGGAAATCAGTTGATCAAGTCAGACTTACTAGACTTACTGCTTGGCACTAATGTAAAATGGTGTGCTTATTCTGTAGTTTAAGGCAACTTCAGTAGATGACGGAGCAACGTCTTCTGTTAAGCACTTTGCGTCCATTCAAAGCAAACAAAAGAGTTCATGTTACCTTTGAAATCAAGGGATTAACCATTACAAAAGGTGTCTTTATTCCTCCTGATCTTCACATATTTAGTGATTAAGAGGAAAAGCTGACTGGAAAGTCCGTCGCTTGGTAGCCAGCAGATACTTAACACAGCGGTTTACACTTTTCAAACTATTAAGAACGAGCTTTCCCGCATGCCCTTTTCACTTCAGCCGTACATTAAGCATGAAATTAACGAAAAACTTAAGTCACACGTGCATCCATGTACAAGCGTGTCTGGGCGCGCAAACCCTATTCCATTACGGCTCTTCAATACATTGATTCTATCACAATGTTTACTTTTATCAATAGCCTTATCATAAAGACGCAAAGTATATCTTTTGTATAGTTTGTGTTGTCAGCATAACACGTCCATTAAAACGGGACCAACGTTTTCTTCACGATAAGAAAATGACAAACTCATGATAAGGGGCTTATCCAATTCTGTTCCTGCACCTCTTTCTTTTCAAACAATGACAGGTGAGAAAGACAACCAAGTTTAATAATTCTGTATTTTTCTTAGCTAAATGCTGTATGATTCTATATTTGTTTGGCTTAGGAATGACCAACAATTATCTTGTGATATAGCTTCACGTTTTGACGGATATGTTAATTGTATAGTTCTCATTAGTTCTGAAAGGACATGGTTGCCTCCATTTATGTGAAACAACTATTTTGGGGGTAAGTACCAATCATTTTCAGTCTCAGTTTTAAAGGCTGTAATATCATGGTATATGCAGCGATGTATTTTGAGACAACCCCATGGAATAACTTTGGATCAATCCAATTCTGAACATGAAGTCAATGTTGTTCCAACCTGCATGTCTGTTTCTACGCTTCCCAGGAACTGAAACTTCAGTAAGGATTCATAAAAATCTTTAAAAGTAAACGTTTGCCTCCTGTGTTCTTTGTAATTCTGCTTAATGGAAATGTTGTAAATGGTTTGGAAGAAGATAATGCTAATGAATTAGTCACTAGTTGATACGTGCAACGTGTGAAGTTGAATGTGGACGAGAAATCGCTATCAATGATTTTGCGAGAGGAAACTTGTGTAAAGTCCATGTTCACTACGAAGTAACGCACTATTCTGTCAGATTAATCTCTTTATCACCTAACATAATAGGATTAGAAGGTATGAAGGAATCTCCTGTTACACTTTACCTGTTAACTTTCCGAAGAGAACATAGAGCCATTTAGTACCATGCCCTTTACAAGAAGTTGCTTCAAGATAAGTATGTAGTGATCCTGTCTTTAAAGTACAAAATAAGTGCACCCTTTTACATTAGTGTCACGCAGAAGTCTGACTTGATGAACTCATTTTTGTGTTGCTAAGGTCCTATTTGCTTAGGCAAACAGCCATACCTTTGAGTAATGGCGTATCGGTGACGACACAACAACGCTACAAACCTATTTTATCCAGGGGGTGAAATAACATTACGAGATGCGAGAAATATTTGACAGTTAGTATAAAGGTCAATTTAAAAACACTTTGTTCTCTATGAAATAAGGCATGATTTGAGTCAGTTCAGTACAAAGATGTTAAGGTACACAAAAGCCATCGGCCTAACTACAAAAATAAAGCTGAAAAGCTCTGCTCTTAAGACATTGTAAGACATCTTGAATGAGAAGACTTTAATTGTTTGTACTTTCTTACATTAATTACACAGAAAAAAGTGGGCTGTAGGTCACATAACAGGGGGTTAAATTGGACATTTATTCTAGATAAGAAAGCTGAGTGTTTTGCTTATACAAAGCGTACATTAATATTTACAGAACAACAGACGAGAAATGTGTGTTCCTAGCCTGGTTTACTTCACACAACATAATGTTCTTTCTGTGACATTTTGACACATGTATTATTGATTCTTGGATAGAAATATGTGAAAATGAAATGTACCCTTAAACTAAAGTATTTCCATTCAAAAGTGTTAAAAGACATCGTCAACATGGATATTGTAGTGTTTATCTTTCGGTCATATACTGTAAGAATAATTTAATTTTTATAGTATTAGACAAATGTCATACAATTTATGTTAAGTTTACTTAACATACAGACGTTGAATCTAACAAAATATTACAAACCTAAAATCAATCAGTTCATTGGCTAGGTTGCCTTTATTTATATAAATATATTAGGGCAAAGAGCCATCTTTTTTTAAAGATTTTAGATGAGTAGCCACGTTTGGCTATACCCTTTATTGCGATTTTAGATTTTCTTATCAACTTTTACCCCTATAAGAGATGGAAATACGCCTTATCAAAGTTTTAAAGCTATGTTCTTTTTAACTTCTTTCAACGAGAAAATATCATTCATGTTTTCATAAACTTCTTTTTTGATCTATACAAATAAACAAAGGTTCAAACAAACAAACAAACTACATAAACAATAAAATTTCGTATAGGAGATAATAGGCTAGTCCTACCATAGGCACTGCGTTCATGTCAATTTTTGTTAACACAGCTGTACGTGGATAAAATGCTGGTACTATATATACGATGGGTATTTAACGTTTAGTACTGTCCTTCTACTAAAAGACTCCATTGAATTTGATATTACAGATCGACGGTGAGACCCAGCTCCATCTGCTGACCCAGGCAGCAGGAGACCGGCTGAAGAAGTGCCGGGAGATCCTGGAAAGGAACAAGGCTGAGATAGAAGCCTCCCATGCACAGGGTCCGACAGGGGGCGCTCCAGCTTCTGACTGCTGCGACAACCTCGGCCAGCTGGAGTACGACCCGAGGTTCCTGCAGCGGATTGTTAACGACACCTGCGCTACTTTTACTGCAGGTAGATATTTTCTATCATTTTCAATTTGGAAATTAATAAATTGAGTATTGTCAGTCACAAATTTACTTTAATGTACATGGTACTACCATATAGCATTTTAAGTTTCGTTGTGATGTAGATAGGTATATCTATTCTACAGATTTCAACCTCACAGAAAAAGACAAAACATGTGGAAATTTGCTGTTTAGGAGCCGGTGATAACACAGTCCGCACGAGTGTCTACGACACCATGAAGTCCAACATACATGAGATGTCTGGGGTGACCTGGCAGTATTATGGTGCCAAGGATGGCGAGTATCACCAGTTCCCAAAGAACGACAGGTCATGTGGAGGCAGCGCCCACATATTCAAGTACGAAAGTTACTCTACCAGTTCAATTTTTCCCGAATAGCGGTCCAATGCACACAGTTTGATGTTCACGCACATTAGCCTGGGTACCATCCTATTTCTACCGGGGCTCCTTGCACTCGCTGACCTGAATAATATTTTTAGGGCAGCGAGTGCAAGGAGGGTTGGTAGAAATTGGATGGTACCCAGTCTACACACACGTATACAGTTATGACTAACATCAATTTCGTTTATACAATCATGTAAAATGACATTGGAATCGTTGTCCCATACCCCCCTATAAACTGTTAGGAACTGGTACGTTAGCGCGGCGTCTCCCAAGAAGAAGAACGTGGTGATTGTGATAGATGTGAGTAAGTCCATGGAAACCGCAAACCGGATCGACTTGGCCAAGCAGGCAGCGTTGACAGTCCTCGATACTCTAACAGCGAGGGACTGGGTAAGGATTTGATTAAGTATGACATGAATAAGAAATGAAAATGAAAGAACTGGGAATTGTTTTAAAGAGGACATATGCTGGAGACAATATGGTTACATTGTCATGAAGCATATTGTCAAAGGTATAGGATCGGTAGGGGTGACCTGATCAGGTATTCTTTGTCAGGTTTATGCATTCTGGCAAAATGGTAGGTCTAGTTGAATATTTGGTATGGTGACTCTTAAATCTGTTACACTTATTTAATATTGTTAAGGTGTGTGGAGCATATACAAAATGAGATTTCATTTTCTTTATCGAGAGGGCAGAGCTGAGGTTCATGTCTTATCCCATTTCAGACAGCCTGTTCTCTTTAGGCCTTCAATGTTTAATTTCGTAACGGTCTTAGCTTTAACAACAGACTAGGTTACTTCTTCACTAATTCACAAGCCAAGAATCTTATGATATTGAGCGAAAGTTATCCTTTTTATTGCAGCAATGCTAATGTAACTGACTTCCACCACGTATGTCTTGCGAAATTCACTTTTATCATTGTATTTTACCGGTTTCGAATTCCCTGTTAAATCACATTACAAGTAATACAATCTTAATAATTTTAGAGTTACATTTATGCCAAATTAATGTTTTCCATTTCTTAAAGCGTATTGTAGCTACAAAATATCTTCATATGACGTAATTTTTGTACTCTGATTTGCATCCTACAAAATTTAGGTAATGCATGTTGATCTGTTTTAGGCAGGAGTTGTGTCCTTTAGTGACAACCCCGAAACACCAGTGGGCTGTCTGGGAGAGAGTCTGGGAGAAGCTAACCTAGGCAACATCGACATCATGAGGGATTTCATCAACAGCCGTAGTCCTAAACGTGAGTACGCAGTGATTTCAATGTCTGGGGTCTGTCTTGGAGCCCAACAAAGCGTATAAAATGCGCATAATGCTTATCTCAGCCTAAATCAAAACAGAAAATAAACAACTTAATAAGTTCTATGAATATCTTTTCATCAGTGATTGTAAATAAGTCTGAAGATAATCCTATAGCTACCCTGGTAACCCATTGTAGCTCCCGGGTCTCTTCTGCCCTCGCCATAGGTTTGGGTACCAGGCTAAAGTATAACTTGTATATATATATATGTTTGTCCTGGCTTTGTCTGAGATGATGTTATTCTCGTTTTTATTTTGCTGGAAGTTTGTGATCCATGGGGTGGTAATGTAGGCAATGTGTGATGTTCTGTGCTTAATACATCTTTCAGTTTTCACCTACTACGCCAAAGCATTCGAAAAAGCTTTCGACATTTTCTACAAAGCCAAACAAGACAAACCGGTGAGTATAAATCTACTGTTTCAGAAAATATTGTAGACTGAATTACATTAAGTTCCCGATATAGATCCATTCGGATTTTTTTTGTAAATGAGCCCCTGTTGATGTTATTGCGTGAGGCTATATATGATCTTGTTACCTGGAGACTGACGAGTTTTTTGTAAGTTCTTTGATTTTGATTTAGCGATGATTTAGCGATGGGTAGCTCCATTTTACCGATTGCAAGTGCCCAAGATATGTTACATTATTTTTGCATTTGAAACATCTTCAAACTTGATTCTCTTCGCCAAGAAGAGTATGAGATTGCTTGACTTGGGTCTGTATGTAGGTCAACAGCATATAACTCGAGAAATTGTGGATGGAATTTTGTGATTTTTGGTAGGTGTGTAGCAGTTGTCGAAAGGAATGCCAAGTTTGAAAACGGTTTACCTGGCGTTTTCCTACGGTACTGCAGCGAGCTTGGTATGTTTTTTGCGGTTTGTTTTTGGCAGCATAAGTCAAAATCTAGCTGGGCGATTTTCACGAAACTTGGTAGGTGTGTAGCGGTTTTGGAGAGGAAGGTCAAGTGCGAAAATAGTTTACCTGGCTCTTACCTATGGTGCTGTAGCGGGATTTGTATGTAAGTGCGTTTGTCTGTAAGCAAGATAACTCAAGAACCCTTGAATGGATCCTGATTATATTTGTTAGGTGGATTGGGGTTAGGAAAACGAAGGTCAAGTTCGATAATGGGCACCCTAGTGGCTGCCTAAGGTACTGCAGCAAAACTTTTAATTTTGGCACTTCGTATTCTGGACATGCTGTGGTCATGATTTTTGAGTGGTAGATAGCCCTTGAAACAGAGAGTAAGTGTTGTGAGTTTGGACCCCCTAGCGGCTTTTTGGGAACTGCAGGCACCGATTTCCGTTCAAACTTTGGACGAGGATAACTTGAGAACGTGTAAACAGATCATCAGGATTTTCGGTATGTAGATAGAATGAGTGATGACTTATACAATGTAATAATAATTATGCAAATCAGTAGCTTATTTGCATAATTAATGAGGAAAGTTCATAAATCCATGCCAACAGCATATAACTCAAGAAGCTATGTATGGATTTTCATGATATTTAGTATTTAAGTAGCGGCTGCGGAAAGGAAGGTTGTGTTCGAAAATAGTTGACGTAGCATTTTTCGTTAGGACGGTAGCGGGCCGAGTGTGTGCGTCATTTTGTTTGTGGAATGCATAACTCGAGAAGCCTTGAAAAAATCCTGATGATATTTGGTAGGTGGGTAGGGGTCAGGAAAACGAAGATAAATTATGATAGTGGGCCCCCTAGTGGCTTCCTAAAGTACTGCAGCAAAACTTATTAACAGAAATAAACTGTGCTCTATATATCTCATTTTGACCTATATCTATGGACACAGCTGTTATACAGATGGTTTGCTGGAGGACGCCCTTACACTGGGGACAAAGTCTAAATTGACAAGCATGAAATTCTGATTGACCAGGGATGCTACCAGGTCATCTGTCAGGTCACAGTCTGGTTTTGGTAATGTTTGTGTGTTTGTGAGGAACAAGAAGACCTTAAAGTCTTAAAAAGAGGCATGATTATTTGGCGAAGAGATGGGTTCGTTGAACTCTAGTTCTTTATATTTTTGTTTTGTTAAAAAATTTAAAAAACATGCAATACGTTTTTAATCCTCTTAATTTATTGTTACTGCATTTTGGACAAAAAGAGTAAACCCGCATACTCTTAAATGATAACCTTGAAATGTACTGCAGCCTTCTTGTTAAATAGGTGTTAGCTACATCTATTGCATACACGCAATATATGCATACAGTATTCAATTCTTATTGCTCTGTTCTTTCCTGCTGGTTCGATGCAAGTTAATTATGATATATTCCTTACATACATTCCATTCCTACAGGAACAATTTTATGACAGCAACAACGTCATCATCTTCCTCACAGACGGAGAGCCGACAGACGCGGAGAATGTTCTAGATCAGATCACTGAGGGCCAGGATCGCATGGTGCGCATGGTTGATTAACTAATTTTCGGCGATTTTTTTCCATAAACTTTCTGACGTCTAATTGCACACTCTGTTATACGAAAATGTATCACTCCTCTTGCCATACAACATCGCATCATTTCTTTGTACAAAACCAAATGATTCGAATTCCTATAACATTGTTCTGTATATGCATATGTACTATACAGAGCCGGAGTGTGCACATCTTCACCTACGGCCTAGGCAACAGTCTCCAAACTGCCGTCAGCGGCTGGTGTGATGCGCCCAATGGCCAGTGTTCAAGATCGTCAAAAGGGTTCCTTGATGACTTTTTTTCAGCAATCGCAGGCAACAAAGACGGTATACCTGCGTTGGACTTTCTTGCAACTATAGCAGATCTGAACAACATGCAGATCTCCAATGCAGTGACATGGACTGTAAGAGTTCTTTTTATAGATTCATTGCTTCAATCAAAACATACGTGTAATGTGGAGATGATATGCCCGTTGCTATGTTGTAAGCACTTTGATAGCACTATTACTAAGTCTTTAAATGAGTCGTTAATATGTTTAGTAAATGACTAGTTGTGATCAGGCAAAGAAATTATTGGAGTGAAGGTATTGTTAGTGCATAAAGCGGCGCGGTGCTTCGAAATGCCATGAGGTGTAAATTATCCTTGACATTTACGATTTAGATTCTAATGGGTAGTCAGGATTATTCCTGAAATACATTTTTTTTTACATAGAATGAAAACTGCGAACAGGACACGTATGGCCCGTGCTTCGACTCTAACAGGGATCCACAGGGTGTTGGTCCGCCAGGGAGAACTGATAGCGTAGGTAAGTCACTCAATTAAGACGCTGTTGACTTATGCAGGGTCTCGTCATGATGTTATTTTATTTACGTAGCGCATATAGCTTATAATGCATACGGGATTGGGCTCCGCGTAGTATGTACATTTCAAGATGTTAGTATTTTATTCCTGTAGAAATTTCTGGCTACTTTTGAATACAGGTGACAAGCTGGACTCTATTGATCTTTTAACGACTCAGGGTTTTGGTAGGGGTTTTGTTCGGGGCTGTATATAATACATGTGCATCAAAATGAAAAACTTGATTAATCAAACATATAGGTGATGGCGAGGGAGACAGACTCATGACAATGATGGGCAGCTACTATGACTTCTTCCAGTCGGAACCAGAACCAACCTTTTCTGTACCGACTAAAGATGAGCATCTCGGTCAGTATACCCAGCCGAAGAACTATCACGCTATCAGCCTTAACCTATGAGTATAGTTTTTTTAGTAATACTACAAACATTCGAATTCAGTATGCACTGTCAAATGAACCAATAATAACGAGCAGGTCAAATTTGACATTTCCAACCATGTCCTAATTCAAATAAGATTTTGATGTTTTTGACGTTCTCATCATTCTCAGGTTTAACAATAACCGCTGCTATCCGCACCATGGATACAACCAGCACCTTCTTCGGTGTAACAGCTGTTGACATCTCCATGGACGTCGTGTTTAATGAGATCGTCAACTTTAACCTCGGCACATACTCCCATGCCTTCCTCGTCGACCGAGAGGGTAACAATATTATTTCGTGTTGAAAAAACTATATTCATCCAGAATCTATTCGTCAATTTATTGATTATTTGACAACTGGCTATACGTCCGTGTATTGCAAATGAATGTCAGAATCTTGTGGGGATTGAACACATTGTGCGGCAGGACTTTGCACTGTAGAAGGATAACGTGCGGCTCTTGGTATTTATCATAGACGGCCGTGTCCTTCTCCACCGAGAACTACCTAAACCCATGGAGTGGCCGTCAGAACCGACATTTCTCCACCTAAGCGCGATGCAAGGCGCTCTTGAGGATGATGAAGTCACTAAGATCCTGAATGGGGAGAGTGGGAGCAGCTATCACAACAATGTAATATAACTTGATGTTTATTACATAATGACAAACCTACTGTCAGTCAGTCTCACCAGAACAGAACTATCACTGCGCAACAGAACAAATACAGCTTCAAGTTCAAAAAGCGTTAATAATGTGAATATCATTGTTTAACAGTGTTTGTAAATGGCAACCAGATACAATTGTGAAAGGAGCTTGATAAAATATTCTTGGGTTATGTAGACGGAACTCGGGTACGCAGATAATTTGCAAAAGAGTTCTTCCATTTCTAATCAGGTGAAAGTTCCGGTGACTCGAGGGAGTGCCCAGTCTGACGGCGTCATCACTGTAGAAAAGGCAGCAACCTTTTACTACGAACCCATTCCTGACACCAAGTACAGCGTGGTTCTATGCCTGTTTGATGAGGATAGCACAATCACTGTGCCTGTCTCGGTACGTTCTTTGGATCATACCCATTTGTTTTATGTGTGAACATTTCAACATTAAATCGGAAGTAAAACATTAATTCGGAAAGCTATAGGTTTCCTTATGCAGTCAATAACATGGATGCGTAATGTGTAATTGATCATTGGTGTAACGGTTCTATATTCTATACTTGTAGGTGAATCCCATGAACAGCACAGAGTCGCTATTCCATCGACTGGACCTGCTGGACCAGAACGCAGACGTCTGTAGCCTGTACGGCAACTACGCCACCCTGGACGGATCTACTATAATGGTAGGATGGCAAAATATTGATAACAGATAACGTATAAAATACAATACAGTATAGTATAGTAAAAGAAAGGTCCAAGGGAAATTGGTACCGTTTACTATACACTCAACGACTGAGATTTAGTTGTTGGCATGCTTGATGTATGGATATGCAGCAATGTAGGTGAACCATCAAAAGTAAGAATCTTAATGACAGGGTTACTGTACCAACCTACCCCCTAGTTCCCACCAGAAGCCTACTCTGATCCCATCGGCTACCTGAGCAGCTTGGAGACATCTGAGGACGTTGCGAACATCGAGCAATTTCTCAATGACATAACTGGCTCTGTGGAGAATCCAGGTAAGAAGAAATATGTAACAGGCTTTGATTACAATAGTGCAAGTTAAGCAAGTTCCTTTGTATCCCATTTTTTTTCTCTATTTACGTATGTCCACGTTCTTTATCATTGCTTCTTTGATTGTCATTGACCCTTGGATGCAAGGAATTGCAGAACTGTTTCCTATTATTGTTCTAACTCAATGCTAATATATTCGGCAAGGCTAAACGTTAAGCCTTTGAATTCAAGTATTTGAATATCAACTCACATAACATTACTCAATAACAGACAGACATAACAGTAATCAATTTCTAATCCAGGACTACTAGACGGCGTCCGGACGGATGTGATCCTGACTGCTGCAATCGAGCAGTTCTGGAGGGAGAATGATGCAGAATCAGTATGGAGGTAATGGATATTTTGCATATCTGATTTTTAGTCTATGATACAACTTCTTTTATTAGCATGAACAGTCAAATGAAACCCAGAAATGTCAATTTGATTTTTTTCTTATAACTGTCATAATATTTCAACAGATACGTGGGCACCAGAAACGGTATGTTCAGAATCTTCCCTGGAATTACCGTGGACAGGCGGTATGATCCAACCCAGCAGACATGGTGAGCTTATATGCTATCTGTTGTTCAGTATAGATTGTCAAACATATATCAGTAGTAGACACATGACATACTTACTTAGTAATATTTACTTACTTAGTTCGAGCTCCCGCTTGAACCAATCCGGAGAGTCTACTCCAAAGCACCTGTTCCTTTGACACATAGACACAATATAAATACGGATTTGTATTAATTGTAAGGTATTCGCTGTTTTTAACTTATACATCTTAATTTATTCTTATTTGGTGTAGGTACAAGCGTGCCCTGAGCAGACCCGGAGACTACACCTTCTCCCGTCCGGTTCCCAGTCCGTTCGGTGGCGGCAACATGGTCACCATCAGCAGGGTCATTGCCCACACTGGGTATGTAGGAATAACTCACTACGCCTCATGTCGGGCGCTTTAGGATTTGTGCTTGAAGTAATTACATCTTGATAATAAACGAAATACATAATCACTAATATACATTAAGTATCATGAATTCATTTACATGATGTTATATCGGCATCTTCTATGCAGCACTCAGCAGATTTTAGGCGTTATCGCAGCTGATATCATCGAGAGGCAGTACTATTCCCTGTTGTACTCTGAGGTGAGAAAAGTATTTTTGATATTTTGCGGAATATGCACATGAGACATACATGTAGTGTCTGTGATGAGCGATAACGTCAACTAGAATAATAAATAATATTACAAGCATTGAGCATAGTACAATCATATATTGGTGTTGCCGATCTCTTGAAAAACTCTTTCAGATCCCCGAATGTTTATCGGCGGAATTTGAGTGCTTCTTACTTGACGACAGCGGGTAAGTTTTAACTTAACTTAAAGGTATGTTATTAACTTGATTAAACGTAGGATAATGAGTATGGATATCCATGGGTTAATATGTCTCAATGAATTTTGAACATGGTAAGCACGGTATTATAGTCTCAGTTTTATATACACTTATTACTTGTGCAACGAAAGTAATGCAACGTGCAACGCAATGTCAACTTATCAATATACCATGTTGTCATTTCCAATTTATATGTCATATACAATTTAATAGACTTACAAGTTGACAACAAGGGGCCATCAATAGTTACAAACTGTTATATTATCATAGTGCTATCTAATCTTGTCAAACAGCTATTTCATTGAGCTACCGACATCACCGAACATGGAGCACGATCACCTGACGGACAGGTTCCCTTGGCTGGCGAAGGAACTGGTAGCCAGGGGAGAATTCCTGACGGTAGTATTTTTTATTAATGCAGCCTTCGTTTTGATGAACTTTGGAACTTAAATAAAAGATAATAAATCCATTAAGTAATACTATGTGAGTCCTACTCGATCGACTTTAACCATCCCTTTTTTTTATAAATTTCTATAATATAATATGTATTTATATAAAGTTTTAAAGGATACTTAGTTTTAGTGTGTATAAGTGTTATTCATCAGATAGTCTTTAACTCGATGTACTAAGGATTTGATGGAAAAAAACGTGCAATTCAGCCAATTGGCTGCCAAATGTTTTTACTGAAGTTGTGTTGTACAACAAATAAACCATTCATTCATTCATTCATTCATTCATTCATTCATTCATTCATTCATTCATTCTATAATATTTGTACCGCTAACAAATTTCTTATAAAATCTCTTTTGCATTTTTCAGCCGGGATGGTGCAACAGTTATGTTACCCAAAACTCCCAGCTGTTCTACGACACTTCCGGGTTCACTGGCCTGGAGGTCACCACGGGCCCAACGTGTACCCAGTTCTCCATGTACCCAGTTAGCAACACCAACACGTTTTTGTTGGTTCTACACAACCGTCAGACAACCAATTGCGACGACAGCCAGCGGCAGGTAGGAGACAAGCTGTGCGGTTTCACTCAGTTGGTCTCTATTTACACACGAGAGATATTGTTTCAAACTGAATTGTCTTCTACTTCATTACATAATACAGATATTTTACATTGTTTATATATTGTTTTAGAAACACGTTGCTTGGACGATTTTGTTTGGTCCTTATCGAACTGGAATCTGAATCGGCATCTTCACATAAACACGGTGCTATTTACCATTCGGCTGCTATATAGTATGAAGTACCGGCCATTTGAGATTTCTTTTGAAAAAAATTATGACCTACAATTATCAAAACAAAATGCATGATACCTAAGGTAGGGAAATGAAAGAAACTTTCTTATACATTTTTCTAGGACTGCTCCTGTGACGAAGTTTGCGATACCTGCGATGCAAATGTTCAGTCTGTTTGCCAGGTAAGGTGTGTTATTTGCTTAAGACCACAACGAAGTAAAGTACAATACACATCATACAGGTCGTGCAAATGTGATGGGATCATTTTGGCAGGAAGATAGATGTCCCATTCCTTTTATCATGTGGTGATCAAACAGCCAAGTCCATAGAGATTATTGATATTTCAAATCAATAAATCAAAGCTGTCGACAATTCAATGGTACGACTGGCCCACAGTGTCAAATGCTCCCGATTGGTTAATTGATGTTAATGAATAGAATTGTCCATAGAATGGCAATTACCTATGACCATGCATTCTGATCTGAGTCAGGCAACATTAAAAAATCGAAGTTACGCATGTTCCTGTATGCACACTCAGCTACATCATCAGACTACTATTTATAATCATCTACATAATACCAATGTTCTGACCCTGTTTGCAGTGCCCCTGCTCGTGTGCCTGGGAAAATGAAGCCTGTTCGAGTGGATTCCTCGGTGTCTTGACGGACATTCCCTGTCCTCGTGAGTAGATACAGTTATTTTTCTGAAAAAGAATGTGGAATGAGCAAAAACGTCTTCAGTATTTTTAAACAAGTTTGTGACATTAACTATTCCATATGCGCCCATATCAATCAAGCTCCTCGAGGAGTCCCAAGCAGCCAAGGAGCGGGGCAAACAAACACACCACCACCATACCAACCCGGCTCGGGGATACAGGACTGTCCGGTGATGTGCAGTGCACAGTAAGATATTTAAAACATACATGGTCGTATTCTATGGAATAGACCTATGGTCTTAATCAACGTATAATTATGTATTTGTCATATGCGCTGTAATATCTACCCCAAATAATACGATGACAGCTTTGCATATAGTTACAGCTTAGCTAGTTCCTAAGTTATGTCAGTATAGGTAACGTAAGGTTAAAATGGCACACGCAATCCACACGGCTGTCTAGGGGTTAAAGTGGACAATGATGTCATCAGTAAATACCTTATTCCAATGAGTATCCATTATGCTATATGAAATAAGTAAGTAAGTAGCCATTATCCTATAATTCCACATTACAGGTCTGATCGTGCCACCTGTGAGGCTCTCCCACACTGTGGCTGGTGTGAGGAGTTGGACTTCCCCGTCTGCAAGGAGACGTGCTCTCCGTAAGTTATTATTTCAACACTGACATTATCTATATTGTAATGCAAATACGCAATGTAACAAAATGTATTAAATATTGAAGATAACGTATGAAATATAATGCTGTGCATCAGCGATACCTAGTATTGCGATAAGCGATAATTAGTAACATTTGCAAACAATAGTGTTTTACTTGTTTGTCGTACGTATCTATGTAAAAGAACTACCCCGGAGCCGACGACAACTGCAGCGACGACGACAGCGGAAACGACGTTGGCGCCAACGACAGACGTAACGACAACGACGGAAACGACGCTGGTGCCAACGACAGACGTCACGACAACGCCAGAAACGACGCTGGCGCCAACAACAGACGTAACGACGACGGCAGAAAGCCCTACAACAACAGAAGACAGTACAACGATTGCTGGAATAACAACTCCCGACCCCTTTCTGCTTGGTATGGTCCAAATCTTCTGCTTGCTTCGACTACATAGTGTGAAAAGTGAATAATGGCATAAGTAAACGTCTTCTGTTGCCTGCCATAAGGTTTTCTAACAGATAACAATTCGCTTCACTCTAACTTCTCCCTCTACCCCACACTTTCTTTTTCCATCGTATCTTTTCATGTCCTTTGTAGACATGTAAAACTCGACCTTGGAATGCTGTCATTGTTTCATTTGCTTATATAACGGGCATTTGATTTTTGCCAAAACACTAGTAGTCTACTTCATCTGTATATGATGTCTTGTTTCGCTCCAACGTCAGGCCCCCCGGTAGACTGCGGGAGCAAGCCGGCTGGCATGTATCCAGACCCACAGGACTGCACTATGTTCTACCAGTGCACGGGTGACCTAAATAACCCGGTTCCTGTGCACAAAGACTGTGCCCCAGGAACGCTCTTTGACTGGAGCCTCTCTGTCTGCACCTTGACATCGCATTGTGTAACGTGTAGGTATTTGTGTCTTTCCACTTGTGTATCTGCTTACATTCTGTAACTTTCTATTCATCGCTATTGAAAGCCATTTGATAAATATGCAGAGAGATATATAGAAAGAGAGAGAGAAAGGTACAGGTAGATAACGTTAGACAGACAGATGTAAGCAGATTTTATAGATCCGCAGATAGATTAATGAGACTTAAGATAGATAGTTGTGATAGATATAACATTGTATGATTATAAGATACAATGAGCACGAACAGGTTTGTATTATGCCTCACACAGCTCCTCAAACAACCCCTCCACCACCGAATGCGGTTCCCACAACTATTCCAACAACAAATGCGGATCCCACAACTGTTCCAACAACAAATGCGGATCCCACAACTGTTCCAACAACAAATGCGGACCCCACAACTGTTCCAACAACAAATGCGGACCCCACAACTGTTCCAACGACAAATGCGGATCCCACAACTCTTCCGACAACAAATGCGGACCCCACAACTCTGCCAACAACAAATGCAGACCCCACAACTGTTCCAACAACAAATACGGACCCCACAACTCTGCCAACAACAAATGCAGACCCCACAACTGTTCCAACAACAAATGCGGGCTCCACAACTCTTCCACTAGCAAATGCGGGCACCATAACTCTGCCACCAGCAAATGCGGGCCCCACAACTCCTCCATCAGCAAATGCGAACCCCACAACTCCTCCATCAGCAAATGCGAACCCCACACCTCTGCCACCAGCAAATGCGGGCCCCACAACTCCTCCATCAGCAAATGCGAACCCCACAACTCCTCCTTCAGCAAATGCGGGCCCCACAACTCCTCCATCAGCAAATGCGAACCCCACACCTCTGCTACCAGCAAATGCGAACCCCACAACTCCTCCATCAGCAAATGCGAACCCCACACCTCTGCCACCAGCAAATGCGGGCCCCACAACTCCTCCATCAGCAAATGCGAACCCCACAACTCCTCCTTCAGCAAATGCGGGCCCCACAGCTCCTCCATCAGCAAATGCGAACCCCACAACTCCTTCATCAGCAAATGCGGGCCCCACAACTCTGCCACCAGCAAATGCGGGCCTCACAACTCTTCCATCAGCAAATGCGGGCCTCACAACTCTTCCACTAGCAAATGCAGACCCCACAACTCCTCCATCAGCAAATGCGGGCCCCACAACTCCTTCATCAGCAAATGCGGGCCCCACAACTCCTCTATCAGCAAATGCGGGCCCCACAACTCTGCCATCAGCAAATGCGAACCCCACAACTCTGCCACCAGCAAATGCGGGCCTCACAACTCCTCCATCAGCAAATGCGGGCCCCACAACTCTGCCATCAGCAAATGCGAACCCCACAACTCCTCCATCAGCAAATGTGGGCCCCACAACTCCTCCATCAGCAAATGCGGGCCCCACAACTCTGCCATCAGCAAATGCGAACCCCACAACTCTGCCACCAGCAAATGCGGGCCTCACAACTCCTCCATCAGCAAATGCGGGCCCCACAACTCTGCCATCAGCAAATGCGAACCCCACAACTCCTCCATCAGCAAATGCGGGCCCCACAACTCTGCCATCAGCAAATGCGAACCCCACAACTCTGCCACCAGCAAATGCGGGCCTCACAACTCCTCCATCAGCAAATGCGGGCCCCACAACTCTGCCATCAGCAAATGCGAACCCCACAACTCCTCCATCAGCAAATGTGGGCCCCACAACTCCTCCATCAGCAAATGCGAACCCCACACCTCTGCCACCAGCAAATGCGGGCCTCACAACTCTTCCATCAGCAAATGCGAACCCCACAACTCCCCCTTCAGCAAATGCGGGCCCCACAACTCTGCCATCAGCAAATGCGAGCCCCACAACTCTTCCACTAGCAAATGCGGGCTCCATAACTCTGCCATCAGCAAATGCGAACCCCACAACTCTTCCAAATCACAATAATGTGCCAACGAATGGGGTGCATGTTCAAGCAAGCAATGGACCTGTAGCAGATCCAAACATGACGTCCACAACAGATATTGTTACACTCAAGCCTCCTCATCCGGGTAGGTTCCGTATTGATTTGTTACATATATATATATATATATATATATATATATATATATATATATATATATACATATACATATATATTGATAACGACATTATAGTCTATATTGGTCTTTATAGTAGAAATCAGTTCAATAGTCCTACTTCAACAAATACCAACTGGTTAGTTGGTTTTTGGTTCCCACACGCGAATACGTTCTTATTTCAGGCACCAACTTGGTATGCCCAAACATGCCTGCTGGTCTGGACCCAAGCGACTTTACCGAGTGAGTAATACTAAGATGTCATACAATACTACTACATAAACTTTCGACTAAACTAGAAATATTAGTAGTTTCAACAAGATATATGTTGCCCCTTATCATGGTTGTTGCATCATTTAAACTATTTATGTATACAACGTCATATTGTGGAGTGCTTTCGTTTAAAGGTTAAAAAGCCTTAGGACATTTTGGCGTACAATATAGTTTTTGTCTAAATGTTTTACAAAGTCAAAGTACAGAGAGTTATATCTGATATCTGATTGTTTTCGACAGCGTCAAGTTTATTCTTGTCTTCGCCCCGCCCATAAACTTCACGGATATGATGTCCACGTCTCTCGACACGAGGCAACACCTTGAAAACGTCACTGAGGAGATGGCCTCTGGAAGCTTTCCAGCAGACGTAGCTGCAACAGTGGCTAACATCTGGCCAAAGGAGGTAAAGAATGCCATCGTCAAAACAAATTAGATTATTGAGGGTGCTCAGAATCGTTCGGATATACCAACCGATTAACCAACCAACCAATGAAGAAAACAGCAAATCAATCACTTCGTTTCTTCCTGAACAATGACGACATGGTTGTACAGGGACACATCAAATTTCGAGTGCCTATTTGCAGTCGTGATACATTTTGGTCAAAGGTCGAAGTTTAAGGTTCCCTGCTTGTAAACATGAACAATCTTTACTTGTCTAGACATGGTTGCGACGTTTTAATGTAAATGTTTGTTTAGTTACTTTTGATAGGCCTTATATGACTTTAGCCCCAAATTTCTATGGCGTCAACTGGTTTATCACCAGACAATTGTGAAATGTGTTATGAAATCCGTCAAGAATAACCCTTATTGCGTTAGTATAAGTTAGTTTAAAAGGAAAACACGGCTTTTGATAGAATGACGTTATTGTCCTTTTCTTTGACAGATTGAGATAAGCTTCACCATTCATAAGGATGTAAACAGAAAGGACATCAACATGACGGCTGAGGCAGAAGAGTTCTATACAGATTGGACTGATGGTAGGGTTGTCTTGGACATCCCGGGAACAGGAGTACCGATGAAGCCGGCTCAAGTTTCCTACGAACGGGGTTTCTGGAGCATCTGCCAACAGGACTGTTCAACAATGTGAGGACTACGTTTTGCATTTTTTTTAAAATCCAATGCCAGTGTCCAACAACAGACAAATGCGCATTGCCAAGATCACAATCTTTGCAAAGTTCATCATCGTCTCGAATGAATCGTTTTCCGTGCGCATGTTTGCTTGTTTGTGAATTCATTCACAGATCATGTGATTTGAAGTAATTGTCGAAATATCCAAGATCAATCAATCCTGAAGTGACAGCATTCTGAGTTTCCTATCAATCCACTCAAGTCATTGGGTCAATAGAACAGTGTGCTAGCTTGTGGCAATAATGTGTATTTATGAGGGTAATGTGGCATGTGGATTACCCAGGTGTTGTTCTTATCTAAATGTACATGTTTATAATGTACTGTCTGCAGTGTATCCGAAGACTCATGCGAATCCGTCCCGAGCTGTGGTTGGTGCACGCTGAACGAGGGTCCCGAATGTGGAGACAACTGTTATTTGGTGGAAAGGTAGTTTCCACGATAAAAGATATTTGTGAACTAAGAAGCCGTTGTTGCTAACAAGCTAGTAATCACTAGCTAGTCGTTGCTCAAGCGTTCTCATATATCAAGAGATCTTCAGTCTGACCCTCTCAAATAGCATACATGTACTCACTAAAGTAAAGAGAATGATAAAATGATACATGTCATATTGCCGGTAAATGTAAGAATACAACAGATTGGATATTCATAGGGAGAAAGCAAATTAGGAAAAGTCTCTTTGGTATAGTTTTCATATTGTGTATAGTTTTTTTTTATATTGTGAAAAAGGCACGATTACATGTGATGATTATGTTTGAAATGAATATTGTTATATATACTAGCTTTTGATTTTAGTTTGTATGTTCTATTTCACCAAGAATTGGATAAATCTGCTTTACACTGTTTTCCATCCTTTGTACACACCCTTTATTCTAACAAAGATCTATGGTAATGTAACTGTCGTCTTGTTTTACAGCATAGACATGTCGGCGTTCTTTCCCTGCATGTTCATCCCTACCGACGTTAACGTTACATCCCAGATGCAACAGGATGTTGCGGACAGTTTCCTAACTTCTCTACGCAATGCTCTCCAAAGCAGGGGGTTTCAGGTCCCTGAAAAAGTCATCCATGCCGTGCAAGTTGGAAGAGTAAGTTTCCTATAGTACCACCACTGCATTCTATGTGTATGCGTAGGGGGTGTACGTGTTTGTATGTATGTATTTGTGTGTTTGTGTGTGCAACTGCATTAGTCAATGTGTCTGTGTGCATGCTAATGTAATCATGTGTTCTGTGTTAGACGTCTAGCAAGGTACATGTACCTCAATATGCGGGTCTTTTCCATGAAATTGACATAGAGTACACTCGTGACTTTCGGGGTCAAAGTTCATCTAATACCATTTGTATAAATCATCAATTTAAGCACGACTGTAATCCTCGTGTAAAGCAACCGTATGATCAATTCCGACAAGGGCCAATAATCTGCAGCTGGGCATATAACGCCAGTACTAGTGTTAAATTAATTAACAATTTTATGTGAATTCATAATAATATTAACAAATATTCACCTCACCTTTCCTGTTATGTCAATTGGAAGACGTTGAGACTGGATATCATTAACTCATGGTGGTAATTTTCAATCACTTCATGAACACAGGATACCATCGACTTTAGGATACAGAGAACGATGGGATACCAGAACCTGACGGGCCTGCAAAGCGCCATTCAAGAGATCCTCTCCTGGGACGAGGAATTCACCGTCAGCCATGATGTGGACGGACAACATGTGGAGTACAGAGCAGCAAATCCTGACGACGAGTTTAACAACACGTAAGCGCTTAGATACCTTACCTCCTTAATTGCTGCTCTCAATAAGCTCCATCATAGTTCCACTGTACAACAGTAGTTTCGTTGTAGTTCGTTTGTAATTTTAATGTATGTAGAGGCATTTAAGGTTAGAAATTCAAGTAATATTGATTTTCAAATAATATTTTCATGCCAAATGTTTACGCCACGTGCTAAGCGTGTTCGCATTTGACAAAAAAATGGCCACGTAAAAAAGTCCACATACGAATACCTAGTAAACTATACCTATGGTACCCCTGAAATTTATTACTTCACAGAGTAAAGTTTGAGATCAGCCTAGAAGACGTCAACGGTGATGATATAGATCTCAACAACATTATGGAGTCGAACTTTACTCTCCGTGACGTTTTGGAGCAGGACATCATCAACTTTGTCAGCAACACGCTCGGTCCTTCGTCCGTCGCCACTCTGAACTTGGACAACATATGGATACAGAGCGTATGTACCATGCCTAATCTGAGAAAAGTACTTTTATCACTAGAATCACAGCGTACAAAAATGTGTTACTGATATAGTATTGTCGGTGTTCATGGAAGACGATAAATTCACGGGAAAATGATGTTAATAACATCCCTGTCTCCTTAACACACAGGAAAATTGAAGACAAAAAAATGCCTTCGCGTTCTTTTTAGTCAACATCGGTTAGTTCCAGGCTGTTATAGAACGTATACGTTTTTATCAGTCTGTTTGCTTGTTTGTTTCATTAGGATCTCCATTATAAATTAGTAATCCCACCAATATAGTACCACTATTCTTCCTGGAGACCGAATTTTGTTGTTTTGACAGAACTACTGCACCTTCAGTATCAGCGTCCCACTAGACCAGGTACATGCGATAGAGGCAGAGGCCAGGAGGCTCGTGAGCAACATAGGAAACTTCAACATCAACGTGGGAAGCCTTCAAGCTACCGCAGTGGACTACAAGAGCACCGAAAGCTGTGACTTTTGTCCCCCTGTCTGTGCACCAAGGTCTGAAATTGTCGTTACGCTTATAGCTGTAGTGATTTTATTGTGCCCTAACCATCCCGTCAGGTATTGCCCATTGAAGTCGGGAAGAAATGTTTTTGTTTGTTTGTTTGTTCGAACCTCTGTTAATTCATGAAAGCTCTAATCGGCCCGCAGGAGGCACTTCATTGAGGTCATGAGGGAAGCGGCAAGGGTCAGACAACGTATATAACAGGGGTACAGTTAACATAATTAAAAGTCCTATTAAGTCTGTATACATATTTTACACGTAGATGGTACAAAATACATGATAATGAGAGTTGCTGATTCCAGTCCGTGCGTTTTGGTAGTTTCTGTTACTTTAAGAGTTAAAGTAAGCCAGAGTTGAGGCTGTGCGTATGACTGATGTCTAGTGGTAGACGGTTCCGACTCTTCTGAACGTCTCTTATTGGGGTTACGGGAAAACCAGTTGCTTGTGCTTTGTCTGGTGGTTCTGGTCTCTAGTAGACAAACATCTGGTCCACGAAGAGCGCGAGTTTGCCGTTTAGTTTTGTGTTAGAAGATTAAGCTGTTCAGTAGCAGAAATAAAGATTTCTTTTAAAATTTCTTTGTTTGCATTTCAGAGATACGCAAGCGTGCTATACACATACCTCCTGCCAGTGGTGTGTGTTCGAAGGTGCGCCGCACTGCGGGGCTGACTGCCTGCTGCAAGAAACGTAAGTTTGCTTTACTTACAACAGAGATGGAGAGTGTCGAATGTTTTGTGACCATTGACATAGATATTTTGCAGCAGAAATCCCGTTTTCAGGAGAAAATTTGATAATTGTATGGCAATTCAGACAAAAGATACAATAATATAGTTTTACTACGTAGTACTAGTAGTCAAACAATTTACAAGACTGTAAAAGCTAAATGGCTATAGGTTTTGATGCTATATTTTGTATGCATTGTCGGCATATAAAACAACACGCAACATCGACCATCGTTGAAATGTGTCAGAAATCACCAGAAGTTACAAAGTTCCTGACTACCTCAACCATACCTAGAACATCAGTATGACGCCATCAGCTTACATTTTAATATCTTTCATTTCAAGGGAATATGAGTTGAGCGTGTCATGTCCATGCCTATCGGAGCCCATTGGGTCGGAGCAGCAACTTCAGGACAGTTTCCGTGATCGAGTACTCCAACTTCTGAGAGAAAGATACGGCGGGTGGAACTCTGCAAAGACTATCAACAGTGTCCACATTACACCCGTAAGCGTTTTTGTATAGTTGTCTAGATACCACGTACAATGAAGATTTACATATGTTCGGAGTCGTAGGATTATGGCACAACATTGCAAACTTGATATTGCAGAAACGTACTGTTCATTGATGGCCCAACTTCACACCTTGCACTCACCAGCCTCCATTGACAAACATGAAGAGTAACTCAGTTATAACATAACTTATACTCATTTTATTGCAAAGAAACGGACAGAAGCAGGCCGTATTGGCGTTCTTGTTTTGCAATTCATACGACGGTAGCTCAATCGTAGTCATTACTACTGCATTCTTCTAACGTGTATATATATATATGTTATTCTGTGAGCTTCACGGTTATAAAAGATTAGACTTAAGTCTTATAAATATTACTATAGAATCACAAACAACCAACTACGTTTGCATGTTGGCATCCCCATGACGTAATGTCAAAACATAGGGTCAATTACAGCTATCCGGATAATGGCAACTGTTAGTCTCCGGGCAGTTTGATCTTGTGTCCAAATATGCAATTCTATTTCCGCTACGTGACAAAGTCATTTTCTTTGGGGTTATGGAAAGTCTCACATTTCTGCTGCAGCCTACCATCACATTCTCCCTGAAAAGCAGCATGCAGCAGAGGATCACTCCTGACGTCATAAGCTTCCTAAGTAACATGTCCATTTGGAATGGCATCACCATCACCGATGGTTTCAACCAGTACGAAGTGATGGAGCCGACTGCCCCAACTGAGTAAGTACTGTACAACTTTCAGCTCTGTTGCTAGTGTCTATGCTACACTTGATCCATATGGCTATTTCCATTCTAGAATCAAGACTGTTGCCAGGCCAGTCTTACAACTTCAAGTTTAACATACCCCAAGGAAAGTTTTCCTTAGCCCATATGGTTTGTCTGGTTTATCGGTACCAAATTATATCATATCATATTATATCATATTATATCATATCATATCATATCATATCACATCACATCACATCACATCACATCACATCACATCATATCATATCATATCATATTATATTTCCATTGATATCTAATTTGTCTTTCATTTCCCTGTGCATGGTTGCAGCGACCATCTTCTGAATATGATGTGTACTTTACATTGTTTTGAAGGATATGTTAACGTTGTTGTTGCTCAGTACAATCCATTCTATATTAAAAACTTATACTTGTTTTGTGTTTTTGCAGCTTGTATGTAACAATGGAATTCCAAAATGTGGACTTTACGAACTTGGTTACGCAGCACTCGGTGTCGGCGGTTCACCTGCTTCCTCGGCTCAAAACCACGCTGGGGAGTATTGGAGTCTCCCAAGAATGTGTGGACACAACAAAGATATTGGGAACACAAGATGTAGGTCAACACATGGGGGAATTAATTTATCTTGTCGACGTTGTTGCATTATTGTAGGTATATTTATAGTTTGTAAAGGTACATGAAACTATGCTTCATTGATTTTAATTTACATCAACAACATCATCATGATGCTATGCTACTGCAGGTATTATGATAATAGGAGGTATGGGAGGTATGTACATTACCTTTACAAAACAGTCATTGATTGATGAAAATTGGAGTAAATGATAATAGCGATCTCTATATTTATCTGATGTTTAATCTTATTCGTTTTCTGAGAAAATACGATGAACAGTAAACCTGGAATCAATTAATTTTTCTGTGTATTTACAGAATTTTCTTGAATTCTCCATGACAAGGGCTTGGGACAGCACAGTTAACTTAACTGTTGAAGTAAAAAAGCTCATGGAAGCCAGCAGAAACGGAGAATTCGTTCTGAACCTGAAGCCGGTAAGTAAACATGTACTCCCAGGTGTTAACGCACTTTGCGTTGTATTAATTTTGATACAATGATCGGCTTTAGTAAAGCTACAGGCGATGTGGAAAGCAAAGGAATATTATATAATAAGCTGTTTCTATTTCTGCTAGAATAGATAGTATACTTAGATAACAATTGATTACGGACACATTGTGCTGAAACCTGTCCCTCCTTTTATATCATTCTGTATATTTATGTTAACATGTGCAGTCGAATGACCTACTTGATTGTCAAACAAATAATACAGGGGAATAGATAATGTGAGTAATCTTTGCAGGGATGGCCAGTGAGTAAAAACGTCATCTGGACAGAGACTTTTGACAGCATCTGCCCTTCCGTGGTGAGTACGACCAAGCCGAGATGTGGGGTGTCATATGCAAAAATGGACTGTTCCTGTTTAGTGTATTGCTATATTCTTCAAATATCACACAATGGTTTGATTTATAACTGTCGATAAATTGCCTAATATCATAATTTACCTCCAAGCAATTTTTTCGTATTGATGACGTATTCTTTAACAATTTGGTGGAAAGCAATATATTTGATTTTATACGACCCTATGTTTCCAGGTTATACTTATCAAAACTAAAAAGATGAAGAAACAAAACCAGACAGTACAGTAAACAATTAACAAATGCAACTGCAAGAACTCTACAGTTACTCTTGCTGTAATGTTTGCTTTATGACATCTTAATTGCTAAATTAAAAAGCATTTTGAATTTTGTCAATTTAGAGTACCATGGAATGTACGTGTCCCAGTCCTACAGAAGGCACCTTCGCTCTCGTGGTAAGCCGATGACGTTTCTTATTATCAACAAACCGATTAACAGCACCTTCCATTTGCTCCTCCTAGCCTCTTGTAGTCTATATAGCCTACATTTTTTTTATAAATTCCGAAGTCATGTATAGCCTATTGTAGCCTAGTGGCCCACACAAATGTTGACTTCTATATTCCGACAGCTAAATAGCCCTCTAAACTGCATTTATTTAGCTATACTGAAATTTGCTTCTCATTACCTAAATTTCGACCTCCCGTAGAATGTTATTCACTTTCAAGCTTCCGTAGTATTTTATTTCGAATTTCTCAAATACCATTATGTATATACCGCCTTATGTCAATTTGTCTTGTACCGTTGTATAGTTATGTCATTTGTAGACCTATGCAATCAGATGTGCTGCCTATAGGTCTGTGTAATGTACCGTCGCATTTTAAACTAGAGTTCGGCGACCTCATACCTCCATGAAAATTTAGAGCTTTCGTAAATTTCATGCAATTGACTAAGACATTAACATAATTTAGGCATGGTGTTGTTCATCATTGACAAACGTGCACATGTCACAATTATAAAATTCCCTTTATCAATCATAAAGCGGTTTTGCAATTTTTACATAAATTATGCAAATAAGTTCCTCATTACCATATTTGGTATCTGCTTATATTCCACCTATCATGATTAACATGTGTTACATTTATTGAAGTCCAGTTATTGCAATAATGGAATTATACAATTTCCTCATTAATTATGTAAATTAAGTCCTCACTTGCATAACATGTATATCATTATGAACATCTTTGCCTAAGGTACCAGCATGCCTAATATGATGCCAATCCGCCAATCCTTTCTGCAGTTATCCTCTTTGGAATGTCTTGACAAAAACGCCCCTGCAGTTTCCAAATTAAACATTAGGGTGCTGAAACTTGTCCCACTTTGTCATGACACTGAAAGCTATCTACCAAGATATGTCCAAGACAAGAGATACATAGAAAAAACTGCTATGATTGAATGTTATCATTAATTATGCAAATTTGCTCCTATTTTGCATAATTAGTATTTCATTTTGTACAACATTGTCTGAGGTACCTACATACCAAAAATCATGAAAATCAGTTGTTCCCTTCTTGAGTTATCCTCTTCAGAAGTTTTTGACAAAAATGCCCCTGCTATCCCAAAACTAGATGCTAGGGGGCCCAAATTTATGTCACTTCTTCCTGAGCACAAGAGCTATCTAATACTCAAAAATCGTGACCATAGCATGTTCAGAACACCGAAATAGCAAAACCGGAAGTTGCGCTGCAGTACCAAGGGGAGCCGCTAGGGGGCCCAAAATCTGATTATTTTCAGCTTTTATCACACCCTACCAACACACCAAGTATGAAACAAATCCATCCAACCGTTCTTGAGTTTTCTTGTTTACACACACACAGACACACAGACACACAGACAAACTCAGGGTAAAATATAACCTCCATTCCATTACATTTCATGGATGTAATATATAAATAAATGACGTTTTGTTTCTGTCATTGAAAACGTGGACATGTACTAAGTTGTAATTGTAAATACTTAGTTGTAATTATACTTCTGTAGTAACATTGAAGGCTCCAAGCTCCAAGATTCTACTGACTGGTTTGAAATCTCAGGGTATACTGCCAACTATGACCATTTAACTTTATTCTATACCTGCCAGTAGGGTATGCATACAGATATACCATGACTTTTGAATTGAAAAAAAAAAAGAAGCAACTTGTTACTCAGTAATAACCTTCCCTACAGTACGAGGGCCAGGCTACAGGACTGTCCACCGCGGACAAGCTCGGCCTTGCAGTCGGTTTACCCATAGCGCTGGCGGCCCTGGCAGCCCTCGGAGTTCTGCTGCTGTTTTACCTGAAGAAGAAGAAAGGGTCATACCGCCCGCCTACAAAGTACCGCGGGCGTACCGTCTCTCCCATCATCGAGTCCTTCGAGACCAACATCTACAGTGTAAGGACTCGGTATTTTATTATTCAGAATATGCCGAAGATATTTTATTTAAATACAAATCACTTGCTGATATGATCTACCGTGTATATACTGATTGTAAAAGACCGTTTTCATCCCATACTATGTACTCTTCTTTAAGTAGATTAGCCTTATAGAACAGTTGCCATGCTTTGTACCGTGACAATTGATGCGCAATAAAGTTATATCTATTTTTATGAGCTGACTCAGAAACTAGCGCATGACAAAGGAAAGATATGATTACCTGCCCTATGTCTATAATATATCATACCACATTAAACTATTCATTCCTTCATCCACAGGCCTCCATTGACGACAACCTAAGTCACCAGTTCGGTAAGAAGGGAGCCCAGCTGAACCGTTTCCGGGACCCAGACGCCGTGTACGGGAGGCTGTCGTACTCCCCGCCGCCCAGCACGGCAAGCTCCACCCTGACTAGCGAGATGTCAATTCCTGGGACACCGGACAACTTTTATTAGTACAACTCTAATGATCTTAGATGTCATGTGTGCTAGCCTGTGTTACACACTCCCTTGTTGTCAATGGTTGATTGTACCCCCTGTCTGATCATCTTGACAACTTGTAGGCGTTCACCTATAATACAGGATGTTGTAAAAATATGAATTGTCAATAGGACATCAGGTTTCTTTCCAACCATGAAACCAGTCATCACAGCTAATCTCCAAGCAAATCCTACGGTATCATAAGGTAGTATCAAAAGCTGGCAGAGGAGTAAAGCCGGCATAGGAGTTTGCAACCGACGCCCATCTGACTCCCTCTGGCCGGCTATACCCCTTGGCCAACTATCTAATGGCATCGTAGGATCTGCTTTGTAGATTAGTCACAGCCTCCTACACCATGATAACAGATAAGTCTCAGTATATAATGACTATGATGACTGGTCCGTGATATCATATTTGCATAAATCATCAGCATTAGAAATCCCCTTATTCTCCGACTTAAAAGTGCTAGTGTTGGCCATCAAAGTTACTTCAGCCGAATCGGTGAAAGCGCTACAAGGGGAGTGATTTATTGGTCAGGCTGTTGTGTGTAAGTGTGTTTGTTTGTTTGTTTGATTAATTATTTCAATGTAGCTTTCTTAAAATGTCTGCGTTGCCATTTTTGACCATGAAGGCACAATGGTACGCTTTTATCAGTTTTTTTATCCCAAGCAGTAGTCACCATATTGAAAACTTAATCAGCAGACGAATAAATTGCCAGCCTGTCATGTTTGTGTTTGATACATGTCAGTGGGGTTTAGAAAGACATGGGGGCTGCGTATGATCTCAGGATGATTACACAGCCATTAGCAGATAAAGCCCCATGTTCGACATACATTTGCTTGGAGTGCGATAAATGTATGTGATACACGTTCATGGTACATTTCTAGCTTTTGTTAATTCCTGTCACAAAAAGAATATTTTTAATTATAGCGTATTTGTTGACTGAAAATCACATGCACAATTGGGTCCAACTTCAATTTATGTGATAAGATTCTTGGTTTATTTTGACATGCATAATGTTAATCTTCATACACGACTGTTCTATTTGCTAAGATGCCACGCCACGCAAAAACATAACTAACAGAAGAATATGTTAAATCGTGATCGGGTTCGTTAGATGTGGATGGACTTTAGATGGGCTTTTTCTGTGGGTGATCTAAAGATAATTGTTCAAACAAAGCCGCAATCCGCTAGAGCTCCGCGTTTGACCTACATTTTACTTTTGCTTAGAGTACAATAAATGCGAGTAATAAAAAGTTATTGGTACGTTTCTTACTGATTTTAATCTCTAGCACAACCGGGGTATAATTGACTTACACGTTATGTTGGCTAGCTCAAATACACATGGCAATACCCCCTTTTCACGAAAACGGTGCTCTCGCCGCGCTCTCACTGCGATATAGAATTTGACATATCGCTCAACGAATTCTATGTTTACAAAGACATGATCAGGCAAAACATTCAAAAAGAAAACAACAAAAGTTTGCGGTGGCATGCCATACAAATCAAGAAACCTCTCCCCCTCTCTCTTTTTCTCTCCCTCTGTCTGTCTGTCTGTCTGTCTGTCTCTCTCTCTCTCTCTCTCTCTACCTATCTATCTATCTCTACTTATCTCTCTCTATCTGCCCCTCCCTCTCTTTAGTCAATGATAAGGGAAATAGCAATTAAAGACTATGGCATTTCGGCTGGCCTCGCTTCAAGGTCCATTTTGTGGATGCACAGTTGTATAAAAGGTATCCTGGCTAATAATACATGTGTAAATAACTAATGTGCTATCCATCTTACTGCTGTGTAATGGACGGTAACGGCACGTTGCTATTAATCATTTCAGTATGATTTAACCACCTGAGTAAAGTTAGCGGCTTATAATTGCCAGCGGCATGGTTGTTTGCTAATCAGTGTTTACCAGATAGTGCTGTTTTCGCAACATCGCTTGGAATGCCCTAATTCAAACTAGCTTTAAAGATGATATGACTGAAACATTAAACGTTTCTTATATCTTTAAAAATAGCGCCCTTCGTAGAAGCGGCGTTTAGGGAAAGGAATGAATTTTTAACTACCCACCTAAGCCTTAGTGCCCCCTAGCCCAGGAATTGAACTGACCTGTGTTATTGGCAACAGAAGCTTGAACTGGGATTGTTTGCTTACAAATTCTTGTCTTTGACTCCAAAAACGTCAACAACTTTCTTGTAAATTAGTCAATCAGGTAGATTGTCCATTCTTTATAGCTTCAGAAAAGATTATAACTGCTATAGCTGAGAGACAGTGAAGGCCAATTAGTCTCATGTCCCCGTAGAACTAACATGTAATAACACTTTGACGGCAGTTATGGCGATACGGCCTATTTTGTTGCTCCTTTTGGCGAGTCTGATCTTGGCGGACCTACCCAGAGCGTCCGTCTCTCCCGCCTGGATTCCCAAGGTCAGTAGTAAGATGGTGGAATCCGCCGGGTATGAAACTGGTGGCCGAAAATTGCACAAGGCGTACGACAAGAAACTCGACGTCAACGGGATTCAGGTAGGAAACTCTTCCTCGCTATTACTTAATGTTTTGCTTAACATATCTGTTAAACACGTTATGATTGGAAAAAATACACTATTGATCGAAGTTAAGGTTGGATTAGGGAAAAACGTGACACTACCGACCCACTGTTGCATCATTAAAAGTTTGCTTGCAACGGTATCACATTTGCTATGATATTAACGAGTACCAGGACTATGTGGCAGAAGAGGCAACGAAATGTCTATTTGCCCTACCTCCGTTGTTATTATAATTGGCGGTACGTATTCCACTTGCAAGTTTATTCATTGCGCTTTAAGATTCTGTAAAAAAATTTGTACTGATAATGCATGTCTGATGTTGTTGGCTGGTCATACGGCAAATTGCCAATGTCAAGGTTATAAGAGTTTCCTTGTGTCTGTGGATTGTGTGGCCATTATAATAACCGCCGAAGGACAAGTAGAGGGAAATCTTTTAGGGACAATTGCAACGACCCAGTTACATAATGAGTTGAAATGAACTATCACAAAATATGGGTATCGTTGTGAAGGGTAAAAGAATCACTTTATGATATAGACACAACACTATCGGAGTAACAGCAAAAGGAGTGACACGCTCAAGTTTTCCTTATTTCGTTTGGTTTAAATATTGGTGACAAATCTTAAATAGAGCGCCTGTGTCGGTGCCAGTGTTGGTATTTTTTTACAGTCTGACAGGTATGCTGTCACCCCTTTCTTAGGTGTTACCATAGTATAGAAGGCACATACCGGAGTCAAAGACATTAATAACAATTTCTAAAGGAGATGTATTCCTATTTCCATTGAAAGAAGTGCGCAATTGCTCGTTGGATGCTTGCCTGTCACTTCTACCAGGATGGAGAAGTAGCCATAAATCCGTACACATTGTTACGGCATTAACAGACACTTTAGAAATTAGATTGACTTAAGTTTTGTCGTAGCAGCTATGTAACCTAAAGTTAGTGTAAATGTTATAACAGAAATGCGAACTAAGGAGCCAGAATTCCTTGAATACATTTTTCCTATTTCTTAGTTATTCAGTACTGTTAGGAAATGTTACATCCAGGGTATTATGAAACTTTGAAATTATTACTTTCCTGATAAAATCAACAAAAACGCCACTTTGTCAAGAAAAGGATTCTTATCATCTATTATAATCACAAGAGCAATAACTGCAGAACGTTGAAACTCATTTGCCCTTACTAAGCAAACAATTCACATGCACTAATTTGAGGACATCAAAGTTTTTAAACATGTCACTGCTGTGTTCACGGCTGTTACAGTGTAGTCACTTAGTTCGAACGTGGGTTCTACGAGGCATAGAACACGATCCCCCGCCCGCCGCCGATCCACGTGAGCCGGCTGATTGCGCAATAGTGCACGCTGACTTTGACCCCCGTGCAGGCATGCATATCCGGGTCACAGGCGCTTCATATTTCAGAGGCAACATGGCCACGGTAGAAGGAACACGTGAACGTAAAAAAACACCCGAAAATGCGCATTTTCTTGGTCAGAGCCGCATTTTTCCCCGTAGAAGAGTGGATAAGTGCCTTCGTCATTGAACATCCGACTTAGGTAAGTTAATTCGATCGTTTAAAGACTTTATACAGTTTTTCGTGTGTCCAAATGCAATGCAACAGCTAGACGGAATGTTGTCGAGTGCTTGTATAATTTCGGAATTTTTCGCACGTTTTTTTTTAATTTCTCAGTGGAGGAATACAACGAGATGATGTTTTTCAGAGCGATGACGTCATTACTGCGAAACAAATACCTGCTGTCTGATATTGTCTCGTTTGTTGTAGTAACAAAAGTAGAGCATTTTATAATAGAATATATATATATATTTGAAGTGTGCTTCTTTCACAAACATTAGCCAAGTCAATTGCAATCAAAAGAGTCTCCAAATTGAATTTTGAAAGTAGACAGTAACACATCCATAGTTCATGCAGTGCATGGAGGGGAAGTTGCATACATATAATACATGGGACACTATTTTATACAAAACTTCTATACTTCTAATTTTTATGAAAATGTTTGAAATCAGTGCACAGACAGTACTTTGGACTTAAAGCTGTAATATTTTTCTTACTGTAAGTAAGTGTAAGTTTTATTACTGGTACGATTTTAAAAGCTTATGTAAAAAGGTACTAGTACTTGCAGACATTGGATATAAAATCAAAGGTGGTCCGGTTACAATCAATTGGTCTGGTATACTACTGACAAAGAATTGCTCTTCAGATTTCCACTTTGTCAACAACTATGTCATCAGGAAAAAATTATGTAATCCACTATCCCTACCATTGTACCTTGAAGCCATGTTTACCATGTGTTATCTATGTTTAAGGCTTGACAAGTGCTGGGAGAAAATGAAGTACCAGGAATGAGAAGAGGATGACAACTCACACAAGTCCTTATTCAAGGTAGCCCCAAGGTATGTGTGCATATGTATAAATCATTTGTATTTATAATACCCTGCATCTAAATGTAGAGACAACTATATTCTGGACATTCTGAGAACTTGTGACAGGTTGCAGGGAATGTTTAATTGTCAGTGTAAATAATAAAGGTCTTAGGAAGTGTGAATAATGAAGACCAACTTGACCAGAACAAAAAATTATAAGCACAGTTGTATATTCCTCAGCTCAGTGAAATCATATACCACATTAGGTGTGAACATTTTTACAACCTTGTTGACTTTTAATGCAGAAGTTATACTATGCAAGAATGCATTCTGCAAGTAGTTCTTTCAAAAAGTTTCATGTGGGCTGCATGTATTTTCACTTCCCATTTACCCAATGTTTGCCTCAGTTTCACAATCTATTTTGTATCTCTACTACAGGCCAGACTATGCTGACAACAAATTGCATGCTGCATCCTTTATTCAAAACAAGTCTCTACAAGGATCATGAACTAATTTATACAATGCAACAAGATAAGTGAGTTAAAAAGGTTACTTCACAGAAGCAAAATTCCTCTTTTAATCTGTCAACAGACTGTCTGAACATTTGTCATATCATGATGCTAGGAGGCAGTGATATGTGGGAATAACTGTCACCAATCTTAGTCTGGATTTAACATAAATGCACACAAAACCATGCAAGGTGACAATGGCTGCAGTCAAGTTCTCATTAGAATCCTTAGTTTTAGATGAGTGATACATTGTCATAGTGGAATTG